>NC_046155.1:130294163-130301264 GCF_011064425.1 Rattus rattus
AAAAAAGACCAGCATCTCAGGGCTACAACTGCTAGTGGCTGGATTCTGCCAGAAACCATGTAAACAGAGTGAGATCTTGCACCCCAGAGATGGAAATACTACAGCAACCAGGTCCTGGGCAGAAGCCCCAGTCATTCGGGGATCGCTTCTGACCCATCTGAAACAGTGAGCAAATGGACCACAATAAGACATTTATCAGATGATAGCTGGCCACAGTGTACAGCCAGGGCTGAGTGTTCTAGAAGGAATATCAAATTGGGTTAAGTATCTGATATTTGGTTTACAGGGAAGATGAAGAGACGTACAGACAAAGCAAGAGAAGACATTTGGCCTAGTAAACACCACATTCTGCCCTCCCTCCCGCTAAAGACATTTAGCCATCCCTAACCCTGGGCTTATTTATAGAATGCCCATCCTTGTGGGCAATATATGAGCAAGTTAAAGGCTGAGGTGAGGTCTTTTTCTGGGTCACCCAACCCTGGCATGATCAACATCAATACACAAGTCAGAGCTTCAGAGAGCCTGGGATAGATCCTCACAGACCGGAGGGTCCCATTCCCAGAAGACTGAGACTAGAGCTATAGCTCTGAAGCCCAAGGACGGCTGGAACCACTAGAGTGCAGGGGAAGAAGGGAAAAAGAACCTTCACGGCCATAGGGAGTGTAGTCTGGGCTATCTAATGACATCCTCTTCTGGAAGCCACCATGATCCTTTATCCCCATGTCCCACAGCTTAGAAGCACTAAATTTCTTGAGGTATTTCTTCCGGTCTCTGTAACACTCATCTTGGTAAGAAAGGTGAAACGCAGAACACACTGCCCATAGCCAAGTGCTCACACTACTAAGGTGGACCACTGCCACAAAGCGAATGTCCACTGGCACTTCCCGCCCACGGGCCACAATCGGGAAAGAACACGGGCTCCAGATGCCCCAGTTCCAGGACCTCTGTCCAGCAGAGACTGGGGAGCAGTGGTGCTGGGGAGGGCCAGGAACGACCCTTTCGGCAACTTCCCGTGTTACTTCCCATGTAAGAACATGCCAGTCTCCTCACAGCAGGAGGAAGCTCCCGTCTGTTTACTATATTGCTGTGGTTTTGCTTTCCAAATTAGGAAGACAAGAATAAATAATTGTTTTCAAGATGGGCATTACTCCCAAGCTGATTCATTTTCCCCTATGTACAGCTTCCCACTCGGTTGTTTTAAACCCTACCCTGTGCCGCTCCTACTTCATAATTCTGACAATGGGGTGTTAAAAACAAACCGCCCCGCATCCTCCAATTGACATCTCTCTGTTTAATAGTTTAAACTCTATTGCTTTCTTAATGTTCTCATGATGCACTATTCATTTTGCTGCTACATCTCAGGGAGAGAGAAAAATCTAATCTTGATCTCCTACTCCCCATTTTTCTTAACTCTTTAATAATAATCGGGCAGTGGCATATCTGGATGGAAATTGCTTCTGAGGAAAGCTGTAATAAATAGATGTCAGACACATTACACGGGATTTGCTTACTTTTGATTTTAAAAGACAACCTTGCAGCTGAGTGTTTGGAACTCAGGGTGTACGTCTCACACTTCCAGGGTTGCTGACTCGGTGCGATTGGGGAAATGTGGATTCCACCTTCCCGACCCCCTCAGCACCCAGCACTGCCACCCACCTCCCACACAATGCTTGCACGTCCGTCCCCACACAAAGCCTGGTGCTTGACAAATATTGACCCCAAAGTCTGGCAGTCTAGTTCTCTGGGAGAATGACACAGTGAGACATAATTGAGTTTCTGAGGTGACAGTTGGACCCATCACATCTCCAGCTAGGGTCAGTAGCACAGGGGACATTGACAGAGAGGACCAGTCGTTCCCTCTGTCCACACTCTCCCTTGTATGACTTTCTAGGGATGTATTGATAAGTCCCTGCTTTCAGTTGACTGGTCACATCCTCGCTGTCTTGGGTGGACTGTGACCTGCTGGTCTTTTATTACTGACTAGAACTGTGATGGACAGATTTGGGAGAAATTAAGTCTCTTCTCACTGGTTCACATCTCGCTCTGCACTGTGGCTGTCTTGCCTGGGATGTGGTCACAGCCCTCCTTCATGCTGTGCATGGACATTCTCAGGGACAGGAAATGGGCTGGTAGGAGACAGACAGGGCTCTGAGATTGGAAGAACGGGTCACAACTGCAGAAGTTCAGAGTCTGCAGCAAGCCTCCTAGATTCCCAACTGTCAGTCATACTTTATGCTTCTTAGTGACAGTCTATATGGGATACTGTCCCTGTTAGTTACACTAAGACAATTGTACCACGGTTCCTACAGCATGCCTTCTTCTGTCTGTGTATTACTGGAACTCCACACAGCAGCTTTGGCCCTGTATTCTGGGACTAGCCATATGCACCCACTGCCTGTACCTTACAGTGAGTGGTCAGAAAACATTTAACAAGGGGAAGGATAATACAAGGAGAATGTATAAAGAGAGACGGAAAGACAGAACAGGAAGGAGAAGGGCTCTAACACAGGACCATAAAGGACTGTATGCTCAATCCTGAGCAAGCGCAGACCTAGTCTAGCTGGGCCATTAATCCACTGAGCATAAGCAAACCTCTAAACCAGCTGCGCCCCAGTCTCCTCTGTGAGTGAGGGTGCAGCTTGAATATATCTCAAATAGAGGTCAAGTAACTATAGACGCCGGTGAGCAGACTGTGAGTGTGAGCTTGGACTGGGTGAATTCTTTCTGAACCATAGACATCTCTGGGCTACAAGAGATCAAGTGAAGTTTTTGAAGGCATTTACTCTCTGCTCACAGCCCCAGGGCGGCATCAGACAAACCACCAAGGAAGGCTGAGCCAGAAACACAGCTGTGATCATAGAGGCTGAGGCAGGAGAATCACTTAAGCTTAGGAAGTAGCTTAGAAAGACTCCACAGTAAAGAAGGAGAAAAGGAAAGAGGAGAGAGAGAGAAAGGGAGGAAAAGAGAGAGGGAAAGGGAAGGATGGAGAGTGAGTTTCTGGGGCCCAGGACACTTGTATCTGCTGTTCAGAAATACTGCCACTAGATGGTGCCAGGCCCATTTTTGCAGCAGCAACTGCAGGTTCTAGGAAGACTTAAGTCATGGGTCAAAACCAGGTGTGTGTCTGCACACCTAGAGCTCCTTGTCCATGAGATAAGGCCACCCAATAAGGATAGACACCTGGGAGCATGAGTTTACTGCCTCACATCCCACCCCCTGACTGTTGCCACTGTATACACTGAAACACAAAGGAGCCTAGACTGGAACGTCTAGGAGTTGGGTAGAAAGAAGGAAGGCAAGACATAGCAGAAGAGGTAAGTCGTGTTACAACGGAACTGGAAAATAAAACAGGTATAGAATTTTAAGGATCCAGAAGTTACATGCAGTGGAACGAGTAAGCTCTATAAACTCCAGAAACAAGGCCATTATGGTCCCTAAGCCCTACCCATGTCTGGCTTGACCCGGTTCACTATTGACAGATCCACAAAGTCTCATACAGAGGAGTTGCCTCGCCTTAGGCTTTCTCAGGATGCTCAGGTCTCTTCTGGGTGCATCTACGTCTCTACCTGGAGGCCCCTGAACAACACACCAAGAACTGTACTGTGTACCATCAGCTGGAGGCTGACTTAAAACTTGATGCAGAGGAGGGAGAAATGGCTTGGTGGTTAAGACCACTTATTGCTCCTGAAGAGAACCCAAGTTTGATTCCCAGCACCTACATCAGGTAGTTCGCAGCCGCCTAACTCCAGCTCCAAGAGACCCAACGCCCTTTTCTGGATGCTGAGGGCATCTGCACTCATATGCACATAGATACGTGTACACACACACACACACACACACACACACACACACATACATATATACACACACAGATGCATGTGCACACACACAAACTATAAATAAAACAAATTTTAAAAAATAAAAGTAAACCTTGTAAAGAAAGCAGTGTCCCTTCTCTGTATCCTGCCTTCAAGACACCATGGAAAGAAATGGTTCTGGCAATGAAAAAGTGCCTGGGCAGTTGTTGAGTGCACCCTTTGAGATACCTGTCTTTCCAGGTAGAGCATCAGGAACACAGGCCCAAGCCCCTGTGGGCACCCGTGGTGGAGCCAGTCGGTTTGTTTTGGCTTCAGCTCAGTGCCTGGTGCTGGTTCCTCAGAAGACATTTCTGCAGTGACCGGTGTCTGTGCCTGGTGTCTGTGCATGCATGAGGTTTTGACATTGGCAATCATTACTCTCCGGATATAGCCCTGGCCCCCGCAGGTGATGGCTGAGTGTGGAGCTCACTGGAGTTGAGGCATGTAACCCTCACCAACAATGGGCCAAGGGTGACAAGGCTGACCCCTAGTTTCTGGTGAACAACAGCCCAGCAGCTCTCTGTTCGTCTGATCGCTCACTCGATTTCCATCTGCCTGAAAGTGGAGTCTAAGTGGTCTCCCAATAACTTAAGGCCTCAAAATAACATGTCTTTGTCCTGGAATTGGACCCACACTGCCCCAATCTCATCATTTAGTGAGAACTAGCCTGCCCTCAATTACACTTGAGGAAATGGCCCTCCCATTCTAAAATCAATAACATTAATCCACAGCTCTTCGGCCATATGCACGCCTTACTCAGGAAACACCCTCTCTTTCTTGTTCAGGACTGGCAGGATCTGGAGCCCCTGGACATGCAGCAGATGCCCCAGAAGTAGTAGTCACAATTAGCCACATGAAAGACGTGCTAGTGTCCGACTCGCATCTGTGGTGGCAAGAGGGACAATGATAACTTTACAGGACAAGGTCCCTCTCCTTAAGAAGTTTCTAAGACAAGAATAAAGCACAGCTTTTAAAGGAGTAATGTTCTGGTTTGATTTCCGTTGCCTTGATAAAATGCTTTAAACAAAAGGAATTTAGGAACGGAAAGAATGTTTAGACTTACACTTTGAGATCAGTCTGAAACATTGAGGGACATCAGGGCAGAAAACTGAAGCATAACCCATGGAAGAACACTGCTTGGTGGTTCATTCTTAGCTACCTTCCTTACACAGCCTAGGACCACCTCCTAGGGAATGGTGCCACACATAGTGGACTGGACTCTTCTTCATCAATTAACAACCAAGAAAATCCCCCACAGACATGCCCACAGGCCAATCAGATCTGGGCAATCCCTCAACTGAGACTCCCTCCTCAGGTGACTCTACATTTTGTCAAGTTGACAGTAAATCTAAGACTTGTGAGAAAAGACAGTCTTTAGTCAATACAGAGTCCTTGTGCCTTTTGAACTGGATGGTTGGAGGAATGTGGGAGAGTTTGGATTTCCAAGCTAGAAAAGCAGAGCTCAAGTAATGGATCATTCTGTTAAAAGTTCAAATGACCCAACTTCCCAGAGAAATATACCCACAAAAGCCTCGTAACGAGATCTCAGTGGGAGGTAAGAGTTCTACCAGGAACCAGAGGCTACATTGTTACATTCTTGTAAGGAATCTGGATGGATTCTGCCTGTGTCCTGAGTACTTGGGTGAGGCTGAATCCAAGAATAATGGACTAATCTGTTTGGTGGAAGAAATTTCAAGACAGTATACTGTTCAGGCTGTATGGCTGCTGCTGGTGGTTCTTTGCCAAGTCTCATGAAGAGAGAGAGCAGCACGTAGAGGAGAAAGACAACGGGCATGTGCAGTCAGTCTGGGTGAGCCATAAAAGTGAATGTAAAGATAACTCTTTTTCTAGTTTTAACTCGGTCATGGATTTTTCAGGTATTGGCCTTTGGGTTTAGGGTTTCCTGCTGATAAGGGCATAAAAGTATACTTGGTAATGAAAGTATAAAATCTAGTGTGAAGCTTCAGAGTTTTAGGATAGCTATTCCAACTATGTAGAAGTTTGTTGAGATGTATATAGACCTTGGGTCTATATAACATCACTGTGTATATATATGTATGTATATATATATATATGTATATATATATGATATATAGCCATATGTGATATATGGTGATATGTATAACCTTATAACACATGTATGTATCATAAAGGTTATAATATATAAGGTTTTATAAATAATATGTATATATTTTATTTATTATACATATAATTATATATAACGTTATAGGGAGTAAAAGTATTGAGGAAAGGGCTGTGGGAATGGTTAAAATTGCAGACAAGGAGTGAGTTAAGAAAGCATCTGTAATCGTTAAAGAGATTAAAACTATTAAAGAAAAGCCTGGTGCTCTGCAGCTGGGAAGAGGAAAGGGTCCCTGAGGGCAAGACCCACTCATCAGAGGGGCCAACTCATAAAAATGCAAATATTCTTGAAAGAATAGAGCCTAGACTGAGAATGCCGCTGAAAGGGCTCCCTGCTAGAAGTAACTACTGAAGGAGCATTTTCTTAGATTTAGCCACCAAGGAAGACAGGGCAGCTGTGATAAAAGAACGTCAGCCTGCATTTGAAGATGAGAGCGGAATCTGAGGGCAACATCCACAGGAAGCTGGTCCCGCAGACCTGCAAGATGTGAGAGGGGACCAAGGTTCCATAAAGCTGGTCCCGCGGACCTGCAAGATGTGAGAGAGAACCAAGGTTCCATAAAGCTGGTCCCGCGGATCTGCAAGATGTGATAGAGAACCAAGGTTCCATAAAAGCTGGTCCCATGGACCTGCAAGATGTGAGAGAGAACCAAGGTTCCATAAAGCTGGTCCCATGGACCTGCAAGATGTGAGAGAACCAAGGTTCCATAAAGCTGGTCCCATGGACCTGCAAGATGTGAGAGAGAACCAAGGTTCCATAAAGCTGGTCCCATGGACCTGCAAGATGTGAGAAAACCAAGGTTCCACCTAAGATGTGAAGAACCAAGGTCCCATAAAGCTGGTCCTGCAAGATGTGAGAGAGAACCAAGGTTCCATAAAGCTGGTCCCGGACCTGCAAGATGTGAGAGAGAACCAAGGTTCCATAAAGCTGGTCCTCGGACCTGCAAGATGTGAGAGAGAACCAAGGTTCCATAAAGCTGGTCCCATGGACCTGCAAGATGTGAGAGAAACCAAGGTTCCATAAAGCTGGTCCCGCGGACCTGCAAGATGTGAGAGAACCAAGGTTCCATAAAAGCTGGTCCCATGGACCTGCAAGATGTGA
>NC_046155.1:130301364-130406364 GCF_011064425.1 Rattus rattus
GATGACCTAAGCTCAGATCCCAGAACACATGCAAATTGGATACAGGGGTGCAAAGCTCTGTAATCTCAGGACTCCTGCAGGAGATGAGAGGTAGAGAGGGGAGTCTCTAGAAATCCATAGGCCAGCTAGTCTGTGATGGCAAAGAGATCCTGTCTCAAATGAGGAATGAACGTTAGGAACAAAGCCCAAGGTGGACCTGTGACTTTTACATACATGACACTGTGTATGGTATATGTGCACCCTCACTCAGTAATTATTGGGGGTAAGAAGCCAAAGACGTGCACATATGCACACGATAATACAGGCTAATAAACAAAACAAACTTTATGATTTGTTGAAGGCTCAAAGGTGGAAATGTATTGATCTGTATTCTACAGGTGTTTTGGATAAGCCTCTCTCTCGGTGTGATCTGTAACTATTGACTACCTAAGAGAGAAGGGGTGTTTCATTTTCTGAACAGGAGAATCCAGAGGTTCCAGGTAAAGGAGGCTCTGCTGTATGAAAAGAGAGACGAATGAGTGGACCTTCTGAGTGTGTGTGGTGGATACTGCCCATTGTCACATGACTCAGATTTGCTTTGTACATTGACTTGTGATAATGCTAACTGGATGATTCACTAATTTTCCTTCTTTGAAAATAGCAAACGAATGTAGACAAACCCAGGGACACTTGTAAAAATATATTTCTCTCTTTTTCTTTCTTCCTTCCTTCCTTTCTTTTCCCTTTTTAAACAACACAAATCATCCTACATAAATGTCTTATAAAAAAGTTTATTTCAGATATTCATATATAAGTAATCCTACTGGGAAAATGTACCCTTATGACATAGTTTAACCACAATTATAATATTTTAAATAAATTAAGATTCAGCGACCGTCAAAAATATAAGAAGACGAAGCAAAGTCTAGAAAATAAATGTTTAAATTAAATATTAATTTATTTTAATTTTCTGTATATGAATGTTTTGCCTACATATATTCTGTGCAACACACATACTCACAGAGGCCAGGAGAGTGCATCAGAGTCTGCAAAGTTGCAGTTACAGATGGTCGTGAACTGCTTTGTGGGTGCTGGGAAGAGAGCTTGGGTCCTCTGTAATAGCGGCAAGTACTCCTTAACCATTAACCAAACTCTCCACTTCGTTGTTTTTCCTTTAAAGATTTATTTTACTTTACATGTATGAGTGCTTTCCTGCATGCGTGTTTACATACCATGTGTGTGCTGGTGTCTGTGGTAACTGAGGAAGGCATAGGATCCTCTGAAACTGGAGTTAGATGTGCTTTCAAACCACCATATGGGTACTTGCAAACAAGCCTGGGTTCTCCTCAAGCAGTGAGTGATTTTAACCACTGAACCCACTCTCCAGCCTGCAACATATCTATCCTTTAAAAGGAAAGATCCTTGGAATATATTAAAAGTCATTCTGCATCATTACTTAGACAACTAATATCCCTGAATGCATGCTAAACATAACCGTGAAGACAAGATTCACAATCTTCTGGAGACGGGATTTGAGAATTTACTTTTTAGCATCCAATAGCACAATAAACTAACTACATTCTCCAACAACTTACATTCCTCAAAATGACTGGAAGGGGTCATAATTTCCTAACACAGAAAAAATGAGTTTGAAGAGATACTAAGGCTAACTAAACTAATTGGATAATGGATCAAATCATTAAATAATGATCTAAATAAATACAGATAATGTGTCAAAGAAAATTTAAAATATTCAAAACTAAGAGCACCCATAAAACATATAAAAATCAATACTCTAAAATAATGTTGGAAATACTATTTAATAATACCCCAAAAGTAGTTACCAGGAACTGATACTCATTGTGTGCTAAAGGTTTTACCCTAAATTATTTGGTACCCAAAATAATTATTTCTTTTTCTTTTTCCTTTTTTCCCCCATCTTTTATTAAATTGGGTGTTTTCTTATATACATTTCAAAATGTTATTCCTTTCCCGGTTTCCAGGTCAACATCCCCTAACCCTCCCCTCCCTTCTATATGGTTTTTTCCTTCCCATCCTCCCCCCATTACCTCCCTCCCCAAAGAAAGAATCCT
Organism: Rattus rattus; assembly: GCF_011064425.1. Lineage (NCBI taxonomy): Eukaryota > Metazoa > Chordata > Mammalia > Rodentia > Muridae > Rattus > Rattus rattus. Next base: position 130,303,437 of record NC_046155.1, read on the forward strand.
GTTCACTGAGGGTCCAACCTGAAGACCAAGGGCTTCCCCTTCCACTGGTGCTCTTACTAGGCTATTCACTGCTACCTATGCAGTTGGAGCCCAGGGTCGGTCCATGTATAGTCTTTGGGTAGTGGCTTAGTCCCTGGAAGCTCTGGTTGGTTGGCATTGTTGTTCATATGGGGTCTCAAGCCCCTTCAGCTTTCTCAATCCTTTCTCTGATTCCTTCAACGGGGGTCCCGTACTCAGTTCAGTGGTTTACTATTGGCATTTGCCTATATATTTGCCGTGTTTGTGGTTGAGGAAACTGATGCTTTAAAGTCATGACCCCTGGCCTAGTCTCCATGGAAACTATGCTGAACTGTGGAGTTAATGACAATGACTACTAACTTTCTCCCAAAATGCAGATTTACACTAACTTCCTCCCTTAAAAAAAAGAAAATAGATTTTTCATACAATATATTCTGATTATGGCGCCCTCCTCCAACTCTTCCATGTTCCTCTACACTTCCTTCTATGTAGTTCAACACTCTTCCTATATTTCCTTAGAAAACAAATAGGCATCTAAGAAATGATGATAAAATAAGATTAATTAAGACAAAAACAGACAAGTTAGAATAGGACCAATCAAAAAGAAGAGAAAAAGCCAAAGGCAAACCACAAGAAACACATATAGATGCAGAGATACTTCTGAACACACAGAAATCCCATAAAAACTCAAACACAGAAGCCATGATATCTATATATCTATATATATCTATATATCTATATATCTATATATCTATCTATATCTATCTATCTATCTATCTATCTATCTATCTATCTATCTATCTATCTATCTATCTATCTATCTAACCTGTCGGGTTAAAAGAACAATGCCCTGACAGAATTTTAGGAGAGCAAGAACCTCCATGGATACCACTGAATCAGTTGTGTTGGCCATTGCCTACTGGGCACCAAGTATTCCTTAAAAGTGGGTCATTTCCTAAGTGAGACTCTCAGGAAAAAAAAAAAGACAACTGCCTTTTATCTGCAAGTGGTATCAAGTGACTGAAGCTCCTAGATTAGGGAAGGTGTGTGTATGTCCACTTCCTCTCTCAGCCCTAGTATCCCATCTGGTGCAGACCGGTGTAGGTCCTGTACATGCTGCCTTGGTCTCTGTGAGTTCATATGTACTTCAGCTGTGCTGAAGAAAGCCTCATTTCCTTGGTGTCTCCATCCCTCTGACTTACACTTTTTATGTCTTCTCTTCCACAGGGTTTCCTTAACCCTCAGGGAAGGGATTTGATGGAGACATCTTGTTTTGGGATGAATGTTCCAAAGTCTTTCCTTCTCTTCATAATGTGTGATGAGGGTCTCTATAGTTGTTTCCATATGTCGAGGAAGAAGTTTCCATGATGATGGCTAAGCAAGGCCATGACCTTAACAGCATAGCAGGATGTCATTAGAGTCATTTTATTGCTACCTTTTCTTTTTTCTGTCTGTTTTCAGTCCATTAGTATTTGATTTTACCCCAGGTCCCTGCCCCGGGTCTATATAGTCTTAGGATCTTTGTCATTCAAACAGTGTTTGGTATGGATTTGTCTCATCCTTTCGGAGCTTGCAAGAGTACCTTTCAGTGCTATGAACTTTAGTGTGTAGATGTGAAGGCTCTAAGTAGGCACCAGCTTGGCTTCTCCATGCTCATTGAGTTCTGTAGGTATTATCTTCAGCAAATAGAGTCTTACTGTTAGTTTGTGGAAAGCCCGCCTTGGCAATAGCCTGAGTTGTTTGGGGCTTCCCACGTGACCCTTTTGAGCAATAACTCAGTTGATGTGATCCATTCCTGGTACTGGAAACTTTATTTAGTGATGAGAAATGTCCAGTTGGGGCTCTAGTTTTAGCCATTAGTTTTATGGTCATTAGTTTTAGCTGGGTGTCCTTATCTTTCCTTTCTCTCACTGTTTGAGTCTATCATTCCAACCCTCTACTCATATCTTCCCATAATCACCTTTTCTATTTCTACTTTCTAGGAGACCCATCTCCCCATCCCCAGTCCTTTACTCTATACCTAATCTCTGAGGCTATACAGATTGTAGCTTGCTTACCAATAACAACATCAGTGATTTTAATTAATCTTCCCCAATCAGTATTTTTTAGGTGGTGTTTGCTCTGGTTTAAATTTGTAATTTTAGACCGAATAGGTTTTTTTCCCCATGAAATTGGGTACTCCTGAAAGTGCCATATCTCTGTTTAGAACTGTACCATCCTGTTGGTGGGCTGTTCCTTTAATGTATACAGCAGGAGTCTCCTTATCTCTTCAGTCAGATATTACAAAACTACACTTGTTTATTTCTTAATTACATCTCCCTGGAACACAAAGACAATACAGATCTTCAAAGAAATTGAAAAAAATAATCTCTAATTTCATATGGAGACACTAAAGACTCAGGAGAATCAAAACATCCTTGAACATTTAAAGAATGACTGTTGGTATTGCCATCCTAGATTGCAAGATGTGCCACCAAGCTACAGTAGTAAAAATAGAATGGATCTAGCATAAAATGGGTCAATACTATAAAATTAGGGACCCATATATAAGCCCACCCTTCTACAGCCATCTGCTGTTTGAAAAGAGGACAGCAATGCACATTAAAGAAAGTGTAGCATCTTCAACAAATTGTGCTTTGAAATTGGTTAACGGCATGAAGACTAGAATTAGGTCATTACCTCTAACCTTGGATAAAACTCAATTACAATAGGTCAAGGACCTCAGCATAGGACTATTCTTTGAATATGATGTAGAAAAAAGTAGGTGTTACACTTGAGTTCATTGGTATGGGTAGGAAATTTCTGAAAAGGATCATAATTGAACAGATATTAAGATTGAAAAAATAGGGCCTTATAAAACTAAAAGGCTTCTATACATCAAAGAACACCATCACTTGAATGAAGAGGGAGCTTCAAGAATGGAAGGATTAGTATGTAGTGTATATAAAGAACTGAAAAACTAAACTAAGTTCTAATTTACAACTCAGTTATAAATTAGAAACAGAACCAAACAAAAAGTTCTCATAACATGAAATGCAAGTAGCTAAGAAATATTTAAAACATTCTTAGATATTAGGGAAATGAAAGTAAAAACTAGGCTAAGGTTTCATCTTACTACAGTCAGAATGTCTAGAATAAAACAAAAACAAAAGAAGAGTTGGCAAAACCAGAGCTTCCAGGGACTAAGCCACTACCCAAAGACTATACATGGACTGACCCTGGGCTCCAACCTCATAGGTAGCAATGAATAGCCAGTAAGAGCACCAGTGGAAGGGGGCCCTTGGTCCTGCTAAGACTGAACCCCAGTGAATGGATTTTGGGGAGGCGGTAATGGGGGAGGACGGGAGGGAACACCCATATAGAAGGGGAGGGGAGAGGTTAGGGGATGTTGGCCCAGAAACCGGAAAAGGAATAACAATCTAAATGTAAATAAGAAATACTCAAGTTAATAAAGAAAAAAAAGAAAAAAAAAAAAAAGAATTGTTGGCAAATGCTGGTAAATATGCAGGGGGAAAGGAATACTTATCCACTGCTGATGGGAGTATGACTCAGGGAGCCACTGAGAATCAGTTTGAATGTTCTTAAAAATGTAAAAAATAGATCTATAGTATGATGTATACTACTCTTGGGCATATAGTTATATATCCAATAATAGACATATCTGCTCATCCATCTTCAATGCTGCTATGTCCATAATATCCAGGAAATGGAAACTACCAAGCCTATTACTTGGTAATGAAAAATGTGGTACATGCACAGTAGAATATTAGTCAACTATAAAGAAAAACAAAATTATGAAATGTGCAGGTAAGTAGAGGAAGCTAGAAATAATCATGCGAGAATGGTTAACCCAGAACCAGAATTAAAAGGTCTATTTTCTCTCACTTTTCAGATATCAGCTTTGAGTCTTCAGATATGAGTGTTCCATTTGAAATACCTACAGAGGCCAGGGAACTCCTAACAGGCCGTGAGGGTGGGATTTCAAGATAGGGAAAGAGAGTGCAGATGCAGAGAGGGTTAAAAGAATACCATGGAAAAGGAAGGGACTGGGAGGGCAAAACAGAGAAGGAATATGGAGAGGAATAACTAACAATAAAAGAACTTTTTTGAAAATGTATGAAGCATCCTAAAACATGCACACACACACAGTTTAAATGCTGCTGCCCTACAACAGGACAATGTCCCTACTAGACACCATTAATGGGCTAACAAATAAAACTTGCAGTGCAAAGAATAGGTTACTTTTTTTGAGTTGTTGGCTAGTAAGGTCCCATGAGCCCCCTGATCATTACAGAATATTTCCAGTGTTCTTGGGAACCCTTTACAATTTGGTCATAAGATTCTATTGCTGAAGACACAGCATACTCATACAATAGAACTCAGAGAAGTTGAGCTGATATCTGCCTTAAACCTTTATCTCTACTGACCAGCTTTTTATACCACTGAAAGGTAATGATTTATGGGACTGGAGGAAAAAAATGATCACTCATCTTTTTCTAGCTGTGAGTCATGACTGCTGGTGATAATGATATTGACCCTAACAGTGCTTGCTCACTGGGTAATAGGGCACAAATGTCACGGGATGACCAACCCTCTGATTAGATTTGAGATCCACTACACAAGTTGAGATCCTCATCTGGCACATGCTGTGCTCAGGACCCTGTGATGGGATAATTCACAGGCCGTTAGGGAAACCTGTGAACATTATTCTGTTAAATGGAAATAGTATTCAAGTAATTCTATGACTTATTACTCTACTCATAGACAAGCCCATTTGTCAAGCCTTATCAGAGAAAATTTTCTTTCAGTAAATGAGGTTAAACAGAGACTCCTGTTGATGTAGATATAGAAAATAAGGGAGTTTGGAACTCTTACTCACAGATGAGATGTCTACATCATACACCTCTCCTCCAAGGCTCAGGGATCATTGCAGAGAAGGAGCAGAAAAAGAGTCATAAGAGACACAGGTAGTAGATGACTACATGGAAACAGGGTCTTCTGGATCCAGGAGAATGGCTGTAGGTATGGATTCACATAAGTAGTGATACATGCATAAGACCTGTGTCAGCTCAAGTTGGATAAAATACCAGCATGGGGGGAAGTGGATGCAATGTTTTACCACTAGACAAGGAGCTATTGACAACTGACTGCTGTTGGGATAGGGAGAGCTTCAGTTTCCATAAGGATGATGCTCCTGGTAGGCTGACCATACTCAGAAAAAGGCGACAACCAAGAATATGTGGGCACAATTTGACTTGATTAAAAAAAAAGAAAGAAAGACCAAAGCTTTGGGGTAGGGAAGGAGGGTGTGGATCTGAGGAGAGGAAGGAAGTAAATATGATCAAAATATATGAGAAGAAAATGGAGCCATTAGTTCTGGTAATTAGCTAACAGTCTCCCATCTCATTATAATTAGTCATTCTATAGTAATAGGATTCTGCTAATTTCTGGCTTCCTGCAATTGGACAGTTGAACTGTCACTTAGCTCTCATCTGGAGAAGCAACTCATGCAGTAGAATTAGTACAGTAGTTTGTCTTACAGCAGTTGCTGACTCTAAGTACAGCATTACACTGATAATTTCCTCCCTGAATCATTGGGGTCCCTTTTTGTTCTATTAGATTGGACACAACAAAAAATGAACCACACTGAAACTCTGGGTGGTGGTTTACCACCCCACAGCTCAGGTCACCTCTGACAGCTCCTGGTATCATCATTCTATGTCCAGGTCCGAAAAACTACAGCTGAATACCACTGCTGGGGAAATATTCAAAGAAATCAAAGTCAGTATGCAATTGAGATACCCGGCAACCATGTTCATCTGTGGATATTCGCCATAGTTGAATTACAAAATCAGCTTAAGTCCCCATCAGCAGATGAATGGTTAAACAATGAAGCACATACATATATATTCACACACACACACACACACATACACACACACACACACACACACACACACACACACACACACACACAAAACACAACACACACACCAACTCAACTCCCAACCCACCACATCCAAAATCCTGGTGATCATATAGAAACCACCTCCAAGTTCTCTTGGTGTTAATTCCTGGGTTCACTTGGTGTTAATTCCTGCAGTTTCTCCCACACCACCTTTCACTGTTCATTTTATCTGCATTTCTCTTCCAAGGCTTCTCTTTCTTTTTTTACTTTTTAAAATAAACCCTTTATTTGGCCCCAAGTTTGGAGGTCCAAGGTATCAGACATCAATCAGACATTGATCCGGATCTTGGCTATGGCACATGGTGGCAGAAGGATATGTATAAAAAGTGTTTGTGTCACCAAGTGGGCAGTCACAGAGGGTCCCACGGTAACAGGGTCATATTCTGTGACCCTCAAACCTCTAACTAGACCTTACCCACCAGTAGCATCAGCACACGGCCATACCGCCCATCCTAACGACCCCCCAGAGGACACAGACTACACTCACATCACAGCAAGGCCCTGGCTGTTTTCCCTGCAGCACCAGCTGCAGCACTCAAGTGCTAACCAAACACATGTCCCTTCATGCTATCCCTCCTGGCATGCACCTTGGTGCTGCCGGCCAAGCCTCCGGCTGCCAAACTGTTGGAGCCACCAAGTTCAAATGTAAGGAAGTATTTAATCAGAAAGGCAGCTCAAAAATGAATGAACGAACGAATGAACGAACGAATGAACGAAAAGTGACATAAATCGAGATGAAGATCCTGGTGCGAGCTGGAAGGGCTGTGCTAATGTGAAGAAAAGTTCTCAAATGATGCAAAGCACAGTCACGTGGCCAAAGCTCCTGGGCTCAGCACAATCGGGGCTCGCTCTTGCAGCTCGATTCACAGGGAGGGGTACGATTAGGAGAGCCCACTTCCTCTGGGGGATAAGGAGTACAGAAGGAACACGTTGTCTAGAGTCTATACATGGATCTCTAGAGCCAGAGAGGCAGGCAGACTCAGCCTTGAGCTAAAGCAGATACCACAGCGCCTCCTTTTGAATCTATAGCTAGGACTCTAGAACCCACCCCCATTTAGCAGCCTTTTGCTTCCAAGACTTGCATTCTAACCCTTTCAGTGAAAAGAACGTCCTTTGAGCAGCAGCTCGAGTCTGCTCTTGGGACCAACATGTGTCCTACACACCCTGTCACAGAGCAAACTCAATCTCAAATCACTTCCATTCACCCTCCTGAGACTGATCATAGACAACCAGAAGACAGGATCTTTTTTTCTTTTTTTAATCCTTCCGGCTGTCTGAAATGCTCGAACAGTTAAGGAATAATGGCCATTTTGCCCCTACCAAATACCAACGCTCTGACCAAAAATAGGATGGTTATTTATCTGTTTTCTTTTTAAAAATTTAAATGCACCCTCTAGTTGAAACCTCACCTGCGTTGTAGACGCACCCAAATCAAACAACTGAGACTCATTCTTGGCCTTTGATTTTTATATCCATGCATGTTAAAAAAAAAGAGAGCGAGAGAAAGAGAGAGGAAAACCAAACATGTGTGCTGCCTTTTAATAAAGATCATATTAAAAATTCAATAAATAGCAATATCTCTGATCTCTTAACAAAAGCTTCTGGTATACAGGAAATTAAATGAAGAGAAAAAAAAACCACCTTGTTAAGCCTTTTTGATTTCTGTACATTGTAGCTGGGAGCAGAATTGTTTAACTTGTACATTTCTTCATCTTTTCTTTCTTTCTTCTTTTTTTTTTTTTTTTTTACATTTTAAAATCTTTTCTGGCGCACACGTTGTCCGGGCAACACCACCCATGAAGCTTGATTGGTAGAAACATTTAGAAATAAAGAGGTAGGGGGCGGGGAGGGGCGAAGGCGCGCCCGCCCGCCATTGTGTCATCCTGGCGGCCTAGCTGGGAGGGTTCTACCTCGCGCCAGGTGATAACCTGAGACTTTATCTTGTCTTTCCCTGGCCTCCCTGAAGCCTGCCAACGCTTCGGCTGGCTGTTAGGCATTTTAAATATCCCCCCTGAGCCCTAACCTCACCCCCTTTCTCTTCTTGTCAGCTGGAATGTCTCGGAGCTGTCAGGGGCTTGTTGCTTATTGATGTTTCCGTGTGTTTTATGTCTTTTCTGAGATATGACAGGCCCTGACACAGTGCTGATTTCAATCAGCCTGCTTGTGGAGAGGCCTAAGATTTTTAGTTGCACAATCCACGTCTCAAGCATACTTCAGAGCCTCTGTCTAATGAAAATGTTGCGGGAAGCTGAAATAAAGGCTCTGTGCCCAACAGACAGCAGCTGAGGAATTCATGGGGCTTGAGAAAAAAAAACCGTGAGCGTATGGACTCCCCGCTCACACACACATACACACTTGCCGCGGAACGCCCCCTCCCCTCTTTTGTTATAAGAAAAGCAAGAACAGAAAGTGACCCCCTGAGCCAAAGGTTCTGACACTGAATCAAATCCCTTTAGGTCTGAACTGACAGGCTGGGCCTGGCTTTAGATTACGTTATCACATCTTGGAAGGAGGCTGGCATGTTCCTCTGGGTTCCCTGTGTGTGAAGGGCTGGCGTTTTACCCTTGCTGCCTATTAAGTCAAGATCTGATGTCTTGTCGAGAAGGAAACCACATCACACGCAGAGGGCTGGGATAAAGGGCAGAGAGAAAACGCAGCCGTGGAAATAAAATGCAGAGCCCAAGAGGAACTCATTTAGGTTGTTTACATGGCTGGATTCATGAGAAGATTAAAAATACTAGAAAACGGTTTTGGGCAAATCGTGTGTCAATTCCTGAGACTCATACAGACATCCAAGTTTACACTGTGTTGACCATATTCAAGGTTGGAGGGCCCCTGAGCACTCAAGGTATTTCATTCAGGCACGTCAGCTCATTCTTTTGATGGCCTCCAGCAGATTTAATCCCAGAACCCAGCAAAGAGCTTGGTACAAAGTGCCTAGCCTTGCGCATGCGCCTGGAAAGATGTGGCGTCTCCAGTAACATCTTGGGGTTTGTTTCACCAACTTAAAATACGATTGGTTTTCCTCTCTTGGAGAGGAGTACCTTTTCATTGTTGAGCTTCTAAACTTTAAAAGTCAAGCAATAAATATGGCTTCTATGTGAAATAAGACCCCCCATTGATGAGGATCTGATTTTAAACATTTCAGAGACCCTGTTCTCTTTTCTCTACTTGACAAACAGACCCGCAAGTGACCTGTAGTTAATATTCATCATCTGGGATTTTTAGAGAGGAAAAAAAAAGGCATGGTATTATGTCAAGAGCAATTAGAATGATGATATTTATTGAAGGATGAATAAAGATAGTCTCCAAAGGAAGCAGAATTCTGTCAGCCCAGAAAACAAGCAGGGGACAGTATCTTTTCCAGGGCAAGTGTGGTTGGGAGAAAAAGAATACATCTGGGTGTTAGGCTTGAGAAGTAGCTCTTTGGGGACTCAGGGTCCATGTCCTGGTTCAGTTTTTCTATCATTTAGAAGGTGAGCTTTTACTTTAGAATGTTCTAGTCTGGCTTTCTCAGGAACACCTATCCTCCTGGAAGCGCTATCCGCTGACCTTGACTTACAGCCGCTCTGGTGAGATGGTCCCAGCTCCTCCTTGTCTTCACACGTAGAGAGCAGTTCCTGAAGCATCAGATCCATCAGCGCTAGATGAGGATGAGGCCTTGAGTTTGGCCTTTAATTCTCTGCCTCTTGCTAGCTGCTCAATTCACAGAGGACTGACTGGATTGTTCCAGGCCCGCTCAGTTCAGAGTGTGAGATATTCCTCCTTCAGGAGATGTGATGTGCACAGTTCGCCGAGGTCACGCATGTGAGGCCCCCCCCCCAATAAACACCAGCTCTCTCTCTCCGATTTGTTTCATTCGAGGACACCAGCGTGGGCAACCTTTAAAACACTGTTTCTAAGCCAGGTTCTTTACCACGCTGAGTTAGGGATTTAGTATTTTCAGTAGGGAAAAAAAAACTGCCTTTAAGCCACACGAAGTAAAAATCATCTTTAAAAAAACGGTGTCCCTCCACCCCTATTCCATTTTTAAAATGTTATGATATTTTTAACAATATTAATATGATAACAGTAGCATGTGTTTATTGGGTTAGTCTGTATTTTATGACTTAGTATCGGATTTGTGGCTTGTTTCTACCAGCTCTGTCACTATTAATTTTTGTTCCCATTTTTTTCCCATCCACCAGAACATGCTCATAGAACTATTGCCTGCCTGTGATAAGCGCCATCAGCCGTTATTATTTCAGGGCTGCTTATCAACAGTCAACACGTCTCCCCAAATTATAGTGTTTTTTTTTTTTTTAAGCAAAATAAAAATATGTTATCAATTTAACCCCTTGGTCACCAAAGAGCTCTTCTGCTTCTAGCCGAATCTGAAGGATGCTCTCCTGACGTGCTCTGACAGTAGAGGATTAGGAGGAACATGTGGAGGAGAGTTGGCACTGTGAAATACCACAGGGGGCAGGGAATGCTTTCACAGTGTGACTTTAAGATATGAACTCATATTGCTTCTGACTTGTGACCCAGCCCATGCAAACTGGTGCCTGAGTGCCAGGGTGGTCACTGACCCTTGGAAGGGCTGGTTGAGGCAGAAACGCTGGCTGGGAACTCCCAGAGATCACAGACCTGCCAGGCTCCAGGAAAATGACTGCCAATTTGGCCTAGTCTCAGCTGACTGCACGCCCAGGAGGGAGGGTACGGCAGTAATAAAGCAGTTTAGTGGAGAAAGATATTGCTTCAAGCTCCCCATGCGTCCAGTCTATTTTATGACAACATTACTCACTCACACTTCCATACAGACAAGCACTCCTCACAACCCCCACTTCCCACTCCTTCAAACCCCACACCTTCCAAGGCCCCTCCCCTGCCATGGTATGGTCACGTGAATGCTTGAATGTACACTAGGATGTATATCATCTTTCTCCCAGAGAATGCTTTTTCCTCCAAACTGGAATGCTACTGTTTTAGCTACATTTCAAAGTATCCGTAGAGAAAATTCAGATGGACCGCAGCAGACTGGAGTTGGTCCTAGTAGTGGTGTTCTGGGGACAGGGTATTAGTCTGAGTGCCCCTTGGTGTGTTTCTTATTTTTACCTGGGAGGAGATTTGACTCTTGAAGATGATTTAATGATTAGGATTCTGTAATTTTCTAATTTTCGTTCTTTCTTTCATTCTTCTCTCTCTCTCTCTCTCTCTCTCTCTATATATATATATATATATATATATGTGTGTGTGTGTGTGTGTGTGTGTGTGTGTGTGTGTCTGATGGAATACAACCTCAAGTGCTGGTTCTTTCACATCCTTTGAGTCAGGATCTCTTGGTATTTTGATTCCGTGCTGTCTGGGCCGAGAGTTTCCCGGGGCTTCCTGACTCTAACCTCCTAACTCTCGGTAGGAGCACTAGACATACAGATAATGGACTACAGCTTCTGTCTTATGTGGGTTCTTGGACCACTTTCACCACTGAGCCATCTCCCCAGTCTCAAGGATTAGAATCATAAGCAGCCTTTACGACTGCTCAAAAGGGATCCAAATTTACATTTACATTTGTAATGTGTTACCCTCTAGCATTTATTGTATGTGATAGATTTATCACAGGCAAATTGCTGCCTCGAAACCAGCCTCAGAACCATGTAGGCTTCTTTATTTTTTTTTTAAAGAAGAGAAAATAGAAAACAATTTTCAAAACTCATAGGTGAGAAAGCAGGTAACAGCAAGAAGGAAAATGTATTTTAGATGCTGTCCTTGTGTTTGAGGAGCAAATAGCAAAGCTACACGTCGGCCCCACGGTGAGCGATGCTCTGCTTCACAAGCGACACACAGAGCTGAATTTTGCTTGCCACGTTTTGATCAGCAAATATTTATCAAGTGTCTCCTGCGTACCTGTGTTGTTTGTGCAGTTCTCAAGGCCACCTGGAGAGGTGACAGTATCATTGTTACTACTCCACAGAAGAGGGTACTGAGGTCAGAGAAGTTAAAGTCAGACTCAGGCAATCTGCTTTTTTCATTTTTTTTAACTTTCAAAACTTCCTTGGACAACCCATCCCCACCAAAGGATTAGGCTCTTTCTTGCAGGCTTTTCTTATGCAGTGACTCCTAGGGACCCTGACTATTTACACAAAACTTCAGTAGGAATATAATTTTTTAAATTTAAATAATAATTCCAGGTTAAAATACACAGCCCACAATAAAATTTTATTAGGAAGATGTCCCTACTGCTTCTTATTTTGAACACGTGCTCTCTAAGATACAGGTAAGGAACAGAAAGCTGTCTCCCATTCATTTGGTGAGTACAATTATTTCTCTTCATACCTTTCACAAATTGTGAATCAAAGTTAAAGATGTAGTCTAGACGTTCAAAGGGAAATAATCCAATCTCTTCTGTCTTGCAAAAGTAACAGCATCGACAATTGACTAATTACAGGGAGAATTGGGCATTCCATGAAGATTAAGGGCAAGTAGCTAATTACACCCACAAGTGGCTAACAGCAGCTACAATTAGCTGTTTATAGGAGCAATTATGGGTGTAGCCAATTTTGCACTCCCAAAATAATTACAGGTGCAACGTTGCACATGCCGTTAGACTTGTTGCCTTTGAGATGCAGGCCTGACGTGACCAACCTTCTTCATTCACTTTCCTACACAGGGAAGTAACCAAAGTGCTCTAAAATTAAAGTGACATATTATCGACTTCAGAAATTTTAGATACTTAACCGACTTTGTGCTTCATTAATTATTTTTATTCTCAAAACCTGCTATCAACCTAATTCATATCCTCTGTTAATGCTCGAAGCATCTGATAAATAGCAACACTAAAGAAAACCATTAGATACCAGGTTTCTTCCCACTTTCTGAAGTGGACTCGCTAATTAATTGGTAGCAAAATATATGTAAACGCAAATTTTAGGATCAAAGGACAGCAAACCCTTAACTGTCCATGTGAAGCTCTGCGTTGAGCCTTGATCTTAAATCTGGTATCTTCCAACACTTAACTGATAGATGCTTTGGAATGGCTACCATTTTCAGAGAAGTCTATTTGGAAAGCCAGATTTGAATGGAAAGATACATGAGTTATTCTTATTGAACCTCTTAAAATTTACTCCCTGCTCTGGGCAGCCTAAAAATCAAGGTATAGTCCAAAAGCTCAGAATTGAAACCAGTGACACATGTCTCAAAAGACACTCCCAGATCAGCCCATGTAGAGCCCTATCCCCAGGCAGAAAGTAAACAACAATAATTAACAGATGATTGCTTTCTCCTTCCTTCTCTGTCTCTGTCCCTCTCTTCCTCTCTCCTTCCCTCCTTCCCTCCCTCCCTCCCTCCCTCCTTCCTTTCCTTCTTCTTTGTATTCCAAAAGTTTTTATTTGGCTTCTAAATTATATATTAATGTGCACAATTAAAAAGTTCTGTGCCTTTTAGTTTCTCACATGTCAGGAATTTCTTATAAAGAATAAAGACAGTTCTGGTTATCATTCTGCCCACATGGGTCATTTCATTACTTTCTTAAAGCTGTGTTATAGCACAAGGCAAGTTGCTCTTCCTCAGAGTTGTGTATAAATTTCCTGCGAGAGCAAAACTTTCTGTTTTAAGAAAAAAAGAACCAGGGAGAGGATGTTTATTGAAAGTGCAAGAGCAGCATGTTTGAAGGGGGAGGGAAAGTTCTGTAGAGAAGCGAAGACAGAAAGTAATCAACTCAAAATACCTTCAGGAAGTTTCTAAAACTGACCAGGTTCGTTAGCATCCCTTCTTTCTCCTATAAAGACTGCTGCGAGTCACTTACAGACAAGCCAAACTGTAAAGAACCTGGGCAAAGAAGAAGCCTGTCGACCAGAAGCAAGCAGAGACCTGGACAGCTACTGAGGAGAAGTACAGAACAGCTGAGCTGCTGGAAGAGTTCAGAGCAGCTGAAACCATGCAAAGGCCACTCTAACCTGTTGAGCTGCCTGCAGACTGCTGTGTGCTCCAGATTTCCAACTTTCATGAGCTGTACCCAATGCTGGGGTGAGCTTTGTTGATGTCTTTGAATCATTTTTGCTCCTGTAAATGACTCCTCACCTATATTCCTGTACGGAACCTCAATAAAACTCATTTGTTCACCAAGTTGCACTTCGATGTAGTTACACTTTATTCTGTCAAGAACTCTTTTCTTGGGGAGAGTGTATGTACTTAACCCCCTCCCCGCTCCCCAGGAAACGAGTGTCACACAATACTCCATATAGAGGCAATGAGTTTAGGTCTATGACATTACCTGAGTTTAAAAAGCAGAAAATAATCTCAAGACAATGAAATTGCAATCCACCATGACTGTGTATTCCAGAACTTAGACAAATTTATGAAAAATTCAAATATTCTTGGCTGAAGCACCCAGAAGCCCTGCTGTTTGAAAGCAGGGCCATTCGAGCATGGAAAGGTGAGGCAGGATGGCGGGCTGCCGTGTCTGGGCAGAGCCCCTGGGCCAGGATTTTGTCTGACACTGCAGTCCCTTTCCTTCTGGGCCATGCTTTCCGTGTTCCCTCTTAGAGTCATAGAAGATGTTTCCATCCATGGTCAGCCAAGCCTTGTTACGAGGAGACCAGTTCCAATGAGCTAGAATACAGGTTCTACCACTTGCTACTCGGTGGCTTCTTACAAGTGCTCCAGCCTTGCCCAGGCTCAGTTTCCCTATCTGTACAAATCCAGTAAAATGGTTATAGCATGTCATTCATGGGATTGTTCCTGGCTGACATAATGTCTGTGGCTCAGTGGGGATGGACTTCAGGATGTTGACATTATACCATCAGAAAAAGTGCAGAATATTCTGTCTGCAAAACAACAAAAATCAGAGCAAACAAACAAATAAAAACAAACAAAATAGGCTTTTTCTCTGCATAAAGTGTTCTTAATTACAGTTAACCCTATTTGGATCACAGGAAGTAGTAGAAATGCCCATGTATCCTCTTGTCCACCAGATGCTTATTTAATGGAAAATGAGATTTAGTGGTTGATGACAGTTTGTGCTAAGCACTTTACTAATCTCATTATACAAGTCATTTTGTTTTTTAAAAACTTACCCCGGTGAGGCAGTAGGTACTGGGATAATTGACATTTCACAGAAGTGAGAACCAAGCCTCAAAGAAGGTAAGTGACTTGGACAACATCGCAAAACTGGATGTAGAAGACCTGGGGTCAAAGACTATACATGGACTGACCCTGGGCTCCAACCTCATAGGTAGGAATGAATAGCCTAGTGCTCTTACTAGTGGAAGGGGAAGCCCTTGGTCCTGCTAGACTGAACCCCCAGTGAATTTGATTGTTGGGGGGAGGGCGGTAATGAGGGGAGGATGGGGAGGGGAACACCCATATAGAAGGGGAGGGGGAGGCGTTAGGGGGATGTTGGCCCGGAAACCAGGAAAGGGAATAACAATCGAAATGTAAATAAGAAATACTCAAATTAATAAAGAAAAAAAGGAAAAAGAAGAAATGTAAATGTAAATAAGAAATACTCAAGTTAATAAAGATAAAAGAAGATCTGGGGTCTGAACGTATACAGTAGAATGCACCATCAACACCACACCCTATTTGCTTAGTGTCTGAATGTACACACCCGACAATTAATAGAGTTCTCTCAGCATTCCTATTGAGAGAAGTCACAACAGTCCCTACAGATAGAGGGAATTCTCATGGTGAGACGTGGCTTTCAAAGCCCGATACTCATCTCAGAGCCTTAATGATGCTATTCATTGTTCATCTTTACAGGTAGGCTATAAGCTCTGTATAGGTTCGTTTACTGTGTTCATTATCGTGTAATACTGCTCCAGTGACCAGAGTTAAGCTATCTGAAAAGTATGTCATAAGCGGTAGACACTGCCTTAAACTCTAGAACATTTCACCGTGCTGCAGAGATTAGAATGCTTCAGGTATACCTCACATAGAGTCTACAGCTTCTTTAAGGAGCTACATATCAGGGGGGTAAGATGGCTCAGTAGGTAAGGGGACTTGTGCCAAGCCATGTTCTGAGTTTGATCCCTAAATCAATGACCAAAGTAGACAACAGACTTCTAAAATTGTCGTCCTCTGGCTTCCACATGCTTGCTGTTACATGTGTATGTCTGTACTTATCCCTCTACACACACACACACACACACACACACACACACACACAAACACACACACAAAATTAAAAAAATGCTCTACACATGAAAAAAGAGCTTGTATAAGCCAAGGTGCTTCCTTGTTCACTAGTGAAATAAGCAAAGAAGAAATTTCACTAATTTAAAATATTGTTCACTTTTTTTGGAGATGTCTTACACTTGTTGGATTAATGATACTTTATGATGAAGCCAAATTGTTAGGTTATTTTTCTATCAGACAACCATATTTGCACTTCATAGTGTCAGCTTCATATGCATGTTCAAACAGCCAGTGTACCAACAGGAAGGCTAACAGGGTGGTCTGACGATGCTCCCTTCTTAACTTAGGTGTCCCCAATGCACCAATGATGAGGATTGGCCCAGGTTCCTCAGTCTGTTGTCTTAGAGAGTGTCATGCAATATGGAACGAGTTGGAGTCTGTGTTTCTGGCTTCTCTACACTACAGGAACATTGGCTATATCTAGGAAAGATCAGACTTGAAATCTTTTCTTTCAATGTAGAAGTTAAGGGGCTCTCAGCATCGCCGTTGGGCCCCCAGCTAGGAAACACTTGACTGTAAAGTCAATAGTATTAAGCCTACAGCAAATATCCTACCATCCTTAGCATATGCAACTCACCTTATGATGTTGTAGATTATTTTAAAGTTCGTGTTGGGTAGCAATGCCAATATATACGATCTAGGGAGTGATAACAATAGCAATGAATTTATTTAAGTTGCAGCGATTGGCAGACAGCTGTGGGACTTTTTCCAACATGCAATCTGTATATCCAAAGAAGTGGAGGACTGTTAAAAATTTGAAAATATTTGTGACTTAAAAACTGTATTTTCTACTCATTAGTAACATAAGATTATTATAAATATATCAATATTAAAATAATATTAAATATTTTGTTAATTCTTTGAGGATTTCATAATGCATGCAGTTTACTTTAATCATGTCCACCCTAACTCCTCCTCCTTTCAAACTCAACTCAACCCAAATTCTATCACAAATTATGGTTTTTTTTAACCTTTTAATAACCGGTTGAGTCCAACTCATGCTGTCCCTAGTCTAGTGGGTATGAGGCCATCCACTGGAATGTGGTTGATCTACCAAGGTCAACATCCTTACAGAAAATTGACTCTCCCTCTTCCTGTTCGTAGTTCCTCAGTTTGGGGTGGAGACTCGTGAGCTCCTTTCTGATCCATGGAAGCTGTGACCGTGTGGTCTTATGCCGGTCTTGTGCAGGCAGTCACAGCTGCTGTGAATGCATGATTTCAGCTGTCCTGTAATTGCAAGGCACTTCTGTTTTTCTTCTGGCCCTCTGGCTCTTAAAATATTTTTGATCCATCTACTGAATCCCCAAGCTTTGAGGGGAGGGGATATAATATAGAATCCCATCTGTGACTAAGCACTCCACAGACAGTCTCTGTACTTCGACCACTTGTGGATTTCCATGTTAATCACTGTCCACAGCACAAAAAAAAATTGGCAAGGCCTGAGAACTGTATTAATCTATAGGTATAAAAGGCAGTTTGATACTATGCCTAGTTAGTAAAAGTATAGTAATAATTTCATCCCTGAGGCCCGTGAGTTCTCCAGCTATGGGTACTTCATCAGATTTACAGTACTAGGGTTGAATGGGTGTGAAATCTAATCCCATGGGGTCTTCTGGGTCTCGTACTACACACAGTTCAGTATGGCCTTGAGTTAGGAGTAATCTTTCTACCTCTGCCTGTGGAGCTGCAATTCTGAGATTGTAGACATGCATGATCCCATCCCCCTCTCTGTGTTGTGGTGTGTGTGTGTGTGTGTGTGTGTGTGTGCCTGCCAAAGACCCATGTTCTATGTCTCCTTCAACCACTTTTCCACTTTATTTTGAGACAGAATCTCTCACTGAACCCAGAATTTACTGTTTGGTTAGACTGGCTGACTAAATGTTGGCCTCCCTTTCTGATATTTCAGGGACATGCTGCAGCGCCCGGATTTTCACATGGCTGTTGGAGATAAGAACTTAGGACCTCAGGTTTGCACAGCAACCACTCTACCAACTGTACCATTTCTCCAGCCTTTTATTTAGTTTTTCTTCATGAATTAATCTGTGATCTCCAGCCTTTCCTTGTTCCATCAGGTGGCCTGAAGGACTTGCTGATTGCCAAGGCTGCCAATGTATCAGTGATTTCCCAGGCACTACCATGCCTGTGTTTGCTTGCCCTGCCTTTGTGTATTATTATTTTTTACTCAGTGAGTATTTATTGACTAGCTGCTATACTTGGTACTGTGACTAAAAGTTAAGATAAGGGGCTTAGGGACACATAACATACACACAGACACACACACAGACACACACACACAGACACACACACACACACACACACACACACACACACACACACACACACACATATCCCTGCTACTGTTTTTTTTTTCTTCTTTTTTCACCTTTTCCTTCCTTCATCTATCTCCCTCTTTCCTCCTCTAATTTCTTTCTTCTTTTCCTCCCTCTTTTCCTCTTCTACACTCCCTACCTCTTCTTCTTCCTTTTTTTTTTTTTTTTTTTTTTTTCTTTTTCTTTTTTTTTTTTTTTTTTTCGGAGCTGGGGACCGAACCCAGGGCCTTGCGCTTGCTAGGCAAGAGCTCTACCACTGAGCTAAACCCCCAACCCCACTCTTCTTCTTCCTAAGACAGTCTTACAATGCCCTAGAACTTACCACGTAGATCATTCTGCCCTCAAACTCACAGTGTTTCTGCCTCTGCCTCTGCCTCTGCCTCTGCCTCTGCCTCTGCCTCTGCCTCTGCCTCTGCCTCTGCCTCTGCCTCTGCCTCTGCTTCTGCCTCTGCCTCTGCCTCTGCCTCTGCTCTGACTCTGCTCTGACTCTGACTCTGAGTGTACACCATTACACTGAATCAAATCTCTTTTAAATTACTCCCCCAACTCTTTGGTGGGAAGACAAATGATCACTGAATAATTGAACAAACTGATTAGAAAATGCAGAGGAGAGGGAACACTCTGAAGGGGGGTTGTCAACAGGCAGTGTTGGAGACTGAGAGAGGGTAGTTTTGGAGATGACGATTGAGCTCCTATCTTGAACTGTGAACAGAGATAAGAGTGTTATGCTGTGCCAACATGGGTCCTGTATCAGCTTAATTCAACAAGGATGCACACTTCCAGTGAATCGGAAAACCACCTGCCTCCACACTTACCTGTAATACCTGTTAGCAGGAGTTGCCAAGCCACATTCCTTGTGTAAACTTCAGAGGGAATGTGAACTTCTGTGCTGGAAGAGTTAGCTTGGGTATGAGAGAGACAAAAGGTTCAATCCTTTATTCTGGTTTTAGCCTACAAATAGCTAGAGACTTTTCAGATAATCTATCTTGCCCATAATATGACACTAAACAAAATGAAATGTTTCCTGATATTGCAAACAAAGTTGGCTATAGTTTTAGCTTCAAGAAGAAAATGTAGAGTCTCTGGTGTGAGTGTATCTCAAAGTTTGACTTGGAGTTGAAAGAGCAGATTTCTCTGCTTTTGTGGTCTGAAACCTGCACGGCCATGAATGGGTGGGGGCTGTTTAACCTTTAGTGTGTCAAAATCAAAATCTGTAGAACCTCTAAATTTTAAATGAATGGAGGTGGGAAAGGAAGGATTGTCAATTAGAATTTATTGAACCTTTTGTCCAGGGGCCAAATGATGCAGTCTGATCAGCTGCTTTTGTACCAATTTTTGCTGTTGTCCTCTATGTTTTGATAAAAGCAGAACATTCTTTCAATATGATGGTTAAAATTTAATCAATAAAGAAAGTTGGCAGCAAGGTATAATTGAAAAAGCACATGAAGAACATGTATTATATCTATCTAATATAATGGATTGTATGTAATGGATATATGTATTGTAATTATATATAATATATCCCACACTCTTGCTTGTTCTCTGCTGTTTTCTATGGTCAGGCTTGATAGACAGGGACAGTGGAGATATCTGTGTTAGAGAGGAGGAGAACATATTTGGCTAACTTAACAGAGACTCTGCTTAGAATTCAGACTAAGCCCCTGGATCCTAATAGTTCAAAATGGCTCGTGCTCAATTGGGATCTATCCAGCTTTTGAAGGGGACAAGCATTATCTTTGGCAACACCATGCCATGAAGTGGTAGACATAATGCTATGTGACACAAGTCAAGTGAAGACAAACACTTCATATTCTCATTCATACGTGGAAGGTAAAGTTGACTTCAAAGAAGTGGAGCAGAACCTGAGCCTTGGGGGTGGGGTCAGTGAAGGAGTGATAGGGAGAGCACTGTTAATGGGTGCAGGGGCATAGTTGGACGGATGAATGGCATTTAACAGAAGAATAACTCTGCTGACAACAACGAATTGGGTATTGCGAGCTGGCCACAGGAGCTGATTTTGAGTGTTTGACAAAGAAATGAAAACAGACTGAGGAGATGAATGTGCCAATCACCCAATCTGATCCTTACACAGTGACCTAGTTTTATGTCTGTTGCTATGATAAAGTACCCCCGACAAAAGGCAACTTTGGGAGAAGGAGTTTGTTCCCATTTACACTTCTAGGTTACCATTCATGACTGCACAGAAATTAAGGGAAGAACTTCCAACAGCTAATCATATCACCGTCACAGTTAAGACCAGAGAGAAATGAATACATCCATGCTCACTTTTGTACTAGTTGTGTACTCAGCTATATTTAACTACTCTCACGCAGCTCCTGAACCATTGTGTAGGAAATGATGCCACCCATGGTAGACTGTGCCTTCCTACATCAACTAACTTAATTAGGACAATCCCTCATAGGCACACCCACAGGCCAACCCAATGTAGGACAACTTTCTTCCTAAGTGGTTTTGGGTTTTATCAAGTTGGTATTTAAAGCTAACCATCACATATATAAATTTTTGTTGAAATGTCACATGCTATTGTATAACTATTTAAAATTATTAGGGATTAAAAATTATTATATAGGGTCTGTAGAAATGGTTCAGCTGTTAAGTGTGCCATTCAGCAGATCTGTGTTTGAGTCCTAGCATCTCAACTTGGTGGTTCATAACCATCTGCAACTTGAAATCCTGGGGATCTGATACTTAACTTCTGGCCTCCTTGGGCACCAGGCACACATACATACATGGTGGCAAAATATTCATTCACATAAACTAAATGCGTTTGAAGAACTAGGTTTGAGAATTGATGTTTACTGTTTCTCAGAATCACCTGTGATGTATCGTTTGACTGACTGCTGTTTTGTTGATATGGGCACGGAGACTCGCGGAGCACGTGGTATCTGTGAAGTGTTACATGGAGTCCCAGTCCCATTCAGATGTTCAGCTAGGCCCATTTCTCTTATTCTTTGATTTCAATGACTTAAAATAGCATTAAAAAAAACCCAGTCATTGCAAATGAGAAATAGAAAGGGTCTGATAAAAAAGTATTACATCAAGCAGGTCATATGTAAATATTCAGAAGAATGTGGGACAAATAACCCTTTCCAGACACACTAAATTGCTAGCATCAATTGCCTTAAAAAAGCATCTTTCTGTATATAAGACAAATCTTATTTTAACCAGGCTTTTGGACCTTTAATTCCATAATGACTCAGATATGCCACTGAGAAACAATCATTTGTAGTCCATGAGCTAGAAGTGCTTTTACACTGTGACCAGTTTACCTAGAGTTGCTGCAGAGAACACTGTATCTATCAGGTACACAAACATCTCTGATAGAGAGATTCCACGTTGGTCTGGGTGTGCATGGCTGCTCAGCCGAGGTAGGTGTGTCTCAGGTAGCAAATAGAGGGACGTTTCTATTTTCATCGGTTATCAGAGGACTGAAGATTCCAATTCCAATCCTATTTAAATCACACATCACTCTTTTTAAGACGCAGTGAGTCTTCTGTAATTTGCTGGAAAGGATTTTAGGTGTGTGGAAACAGATAAGCAATAGCCTGTGAAGTTCACGGCTTGACCACCAAGCACACATGCTAGGAATAATTGGCTATCTCAGGGTCAATTTTCCAACTCCCAACCTCCGTAAGAGTGTTCAGGTCTCACTGGAGAGTCAACTGAAGGCATGGAATTCAATTTTTATGAAATCTCACCACTTGCCTTTCTGTACAGAGACCACAACTAGCCCTTGGGTTTCACACACATGGGTTTTTGTAGCATTTGCTATTACAGTTGAAAGAGAATCTCCAGCTGACAAGAGACCAACTGAATGATCTCTCAAATACACCATTTTCTACCACTCAGGACAGTGTCTTTTTACAGCTGGGCCTTGGTTCAACTTGTCTGGGATGCTTTTCAAATACAGATAGCCTTAAACATATTGGGTCTTGTTCTCTAGCATGAAACCTGGAGGTCTCCCTTGTTAACAGGCTCCTTACGAGAATCTTCCACAGTCTGAAAGGAACAAAGCATCCACAGATTTGGTTCAGAGCTCACCAATTGGATGGGGATGTCCCTGGGGCTGGTCGCTACAAGCCCCGTGTGACTGAGAAAAATTTCCAGAGTTGTTCAAATACCCATCAAGTGTTTCCTGTGGTTTACTAGAATTTGGCTGTAGAATGTGTTCTACAGGCTCATGTGCTTCAGCACTAGTTTCACGGGCTGGGGTGCTTCCAAGGGAGGTGGTGGGGCTATTAAGAGATGAGACTTCACCAGAAGGAAGCTTGCTGGAAGGCTCGCCTTATGACTTTACATCCTGGTTCTTCATTCTCGCTTAACTCTCCTCCAGGCTTCTTGACTCAAACTCTCTACTATGCTTTCCTTAACACTATAGACTGGATCCTATTAAACTGGAGAAAGTCAATCCTTCTTCACTTACATTGCTTTTGTTGGGTGTTCTGTCACAGCAAGGAAGGGAACAGATATATGTTGGTCCCAGGATCCAAGTGCATCCTTCTTAGGAACAATAGTATGATTTAAGAATAATTTTGAATTATAGTTTGAAGACAAATATGTGTGTATTCATGGAAAATAACAAGGAGATATATAATGGAGACTTCTTCAGCGCCCATGATGAGGTCTAGAGCCTGCGTCCTCGGTGTTCTGGACTGGGGCCTCGCCCATTTTTAGCAAGTGTTCCTTCAGTACTGACTTTAGTTTTCATGTGTGTATGCTTTCGGGGTGTTTGCTTTCTTGTTTCACATCTACCTTTGATGTCTTTGTCAGACTTGAACATCTTTGTTTTCTAAGTCCAAAACTGAGTTGTGGATGTCTGATCCCAAAATACAATACATTCATTTGTAGGATGATTTCTTGCCCCAGAGGATTTTTAGAAGTAGATTGGAGAGTCACAAGCACATGGGAATCGGAAAATTCCACAGGCTGTGTAAGTAACCAAGTTACAGCATAAATAGGTTCTTAGAATGTGAGTAAGTTTACCTGAGGAATATGTCTTTTTACACTGCATCGTGACAGTCCCATTACTTCACTACCTTACAGTTTGAAAACTGCTTTATATTTCTCAAGGTAATACATCTGTCTTTCCTGTGCTGGGCCGGATGCAGGACGCCAAGGACTATTAAATGTTTAAGGGATATATAAGGATAATTACATGTTAGCTATCCCTTTAAGAATACTCCGATTATACCGCCATCCATCTATCTATCCAGCTGTCAGTGAGAATATTTCTTAAATGCTTACTCCCTATGTGTTGTGCATTTTGATTGGTGCCAGGCATACAAAGACAGTAAGCATGATGTAGTGGTTTCTGTCCTGGATTTGATAATCTATCAGGAGAGAAAGACAGTTTATAAGACACTGCAGCAAAATGTATTAAAGCCAATGCCAGACGAAGAGGGCATCAATGCAGCAGCTGGTAGGTGTGGTCTCAGGGCCACAAATATCAGGAGAGTTTCCTATATGTGGAGAACAATTTACCTTCAGACACTTGTTGCATCTATGGGGGGAAATGAAAAGAAGTTTAAGATGATTTACCAAAAGGCAGGCTCAAATGTCATTCAAAAACAAAAGTCCTCGAGAAAGTGATTATACAGATATGTAAGAGAAATTGAGGAGGTAACTGGTCTACCTGTTTTCAGTCAGTGCCAAATGGCTTTTCAGGCAACCACAGCATGAGTCGTAGAAAGTGGATAATCACTGGGCTCTTTCTACTAGTGCTCTCTGTACTTCATCAGGTATGCAAATCACTCACAAGGCCTGTAAAATTGTGGATATTTATCCAGTGGATTTTCAGTTTCACAAAGCTCACAGGTGGTGTCCATTTCTACTGAGCAGTAAATCATACTTGGAAGAGCAAGGCTTTGGGTTTATCCACATCAAAATTACTAAGTTCAGGTTGAGCTGCCTGACCTTTTAATTTCAAAGCCTGTTAATTTAGTGAAATTTTGCTTACAATATAAATTAAGAACATGTCAGAAAACTGAATCTGTCAGTATATTATGATTAATAGAAATGTAAATCATTCATTTTTGGAGGTTTATCAGCATAATTAATCATATCAATATCATTAATCAATAGATACCAAAAGGGAAATTTCTAAAATTTAGTAGCTATTTCCATTAAAATATTTTACATAAAATATAATTAATATTAAAATATATATCTTCAAACAAACAATAAAAACAAATACTATGAAATGCTGAAATAATTTTATAGTATTTAGATTTTTTCCATAGTTTGCCAATAATAATATTAGTTAATATTTTTGGTGGTTTTAGCTAATGCAGTAAAGTAAAAGCAAACAAATAAACAAATAAGTGAAGTTTCCAAGTTAATCATTAGAAAGCAAGACAGATTAATTTTATTCATAGAAGACATAATAGTAGGTATTGTAATCTTAAAAACCTACTATAACATATTAGCATTAATAAAAACCATAGGCTTAAGAAAGTGATATAAATATTTTTGGCTTTTGATTTAGATGAACAATAGTTTAAAGAGAAAAGGTTTAAAAACTAAGATCAGGCACAGAGAGATCGGTGGTTGATGCTTGTATCACTATTGCAGAAGACTTGAGTTTGCTTCCAAGGACATGTCAGAGGGCTCAAAATAGTCTGCAACTCTAGCCCCTTAGTTTCCCATGAACTCATATAGTCTCTACTTCTACTCCGTGAGCATTCACACACACACACACACACACACACACACACACACACACACACACACAGGAGAGAGAGAGAGAGAGAGAGAGAGAGGCATATACACATACTATAGTTAAAAATAAGTATATTTGTTATAATTCCATAAAAAGCCTAATTGTAAAAAAAAGTAACATGAAATCACAGACTTGATTTAAATGATGACTACTTTAAATTTTTTACTGAAAGTCAAAACCAAGACACATAGTAATATTTTTTATTATTAACATTAAAGAATATTGAACTTTTCAAGTTAATAAAGTTGATTTAATTATAAGTTGAATTCCAGTTATTATTTTTGGAGGGTGAATAAGAAACACATAGTGGATGGATTTCAAAGCACATGTGTAAGAATAAATATTCAAAAAACAGCTAATGAAATTGATGAAAAGAAAAGAAATATAAAAATAAATGACTCCAACATTTATAAAAATATGAGAAATTCCAAGGCAAGAAGATGACTTGTCTTGACTTGGCAGCCCAGAAACTCTAAAACAAAACAAAACAAAACAAAAATTGTTACAGGCAATTAGCTCTATTGTTGCCATATCACAGAAAAAGCTGAAAGCAATCTACAAGTCTTTAGAGGTGCAAAATTTTTAATAGTAGTATGGGAAGAAGGCAAGAGACAACACACACGACTGACAGAGAAGCAGCCTCTGAGTGAGGACCTGTGGATGTAAATGAAGTGCTTCTGCACCACTCTCACTTGCAGTGAATACATGAATAAAAGCAACACGCGCTCCCAGAGATTGAGCCACCAACCAGGAGCAAACACAGGCTGGTCCGAGGCCCCTGGAACAAATATGGCTGACACTATTACCGATGCCATGTTGTCCTTGCAGACAGAAGCCTAGCATGGCTGTCTCTGAGGGGCTCTACCAGCAGCTAAGACAGATGCAGATACTCACAGTCAACCATTGGACTGAGGTCGGAGACCCCTGTGGAAGAGTTAGGGAAAACACTGAAGGAGCTGAAGGGGATGGCAGCTCTATAGGAAGAACAACAATGTCAACTAACCAAGACTCCTCAGAGCTCCCAGAGACTAAGCCCCCAACCAAACAGCAAATATGGCTGGTCCATTGCCCCAGGCACATATGTAGCAGAGGACTGCCTTGTTTGACCTCAGTGGGAGAGGATGCTGTAGAGACTTGATGCCCCAGGGAATGGGGATGTATGTGTGTGTGTGGGGGCGTGTGGTGAGGTGGGCAGTAAGGTGGGGGCGGAGAGCATCCTCTTAAAGGCAAAGAGGAGGGAGGATGGTGGTGAAGAGCTCTTGGAGGGGGCACCAGGAAGGGGAGCAACATTTGGAATGTAGATAAATGAAGCAATTTTAAAAAAGATATTTCAACCATAGAACAATTTAAAAGCTATAGTTTCAGATATTTTTCTAGGCAAATTAAACACGTTCATGTTAATAATTGAAATACAAAGTTTTTCAATAATAAGAGGCTTCAAGGTAAAATTAATGTTCATAAAGATAAAAAGGAAGCAACAAATTGTAGGATAACATTATGGAAATCCAGGGCAAATCCCCCTCATATTCCTATTTCAAATATGGATTGCTGCAGTCTTTGTGCAAAGGTAATTGGAAATTTATGTACAGTTTGAATGCACATACGAGTTTTGGCTAACAGGGACGAAGTCATTATTAGATCACAGACAGATCTACCATATCTCTTAAAGCAGACTCCATATTTTAAAAAGACCCTCCAGTGATTTGTGTGTACATTGAGATTTGAAACATCCTGGCATAAATAACACGATGGTTATTTACTATTTAAAAGACTACAGCAGAGAAACAACTTGGTGTGGTATCAACTGAGAAATGAATAGATCTTGGTATTGATAAAAACATCCGTATTACAAAATAGGCAGAAGATTTTAGATAAGAAGATGCTGGAAGTGATGGATATGTGGGTTGCCCTAATTTGATTCCTTACAGTATATTAAAACATCACATTGAACTATAAGATATATAGTTGTTTTCATTAATAGGAAACAAAAATAATATAGCACTCATATGCAATAGAATTTTTATGCATCTGTCACGGAAAATGAAACTGACATTTGAAAGAAAATAGATGCAACTGTAAATACAGGATATAGAATAAGCCAGACTGAGAAAGAAAATAGTTCTCCGACACACACACACACACACACACACACACACACACACACACACACACACACTTAAAAGTACCTGAGCCTTTCAATCTAGTAGTTATCTACTGTAAAGATATTATTCTGTCAGGATTTACATACAAGAAAATTTGTAGTCACACAGTTTTCCTTGCCAAAATTTCAAAACCAAACAGAAGATGAAAGGGACCTGAGTACCGGGCGGGTGATGGAAAAGTGTGCAGCACAAATCATTTTGCAGAGCTGGGAAACACGGCTACATTCTTCCATCTTTTGATGTAGATAGTACCTGTAATATCACGAAGTGTCAAGAACAACTTGCTGAGGAATGAAATTAAGAATCTCTCAGGTATAGAAGAAAGAACACTTCCCATGCACGCAGTGAGGGATTTGTCTGTGTTTCATATGGACATGAAGGATTTGTCTGTGTTTCATATAGACTACGCCAAGGGGATAAATAATTCAGGGCTTGGTGTAGGCTACAGAAGCAGCAAACAAGCAACAACAGCAACAACGATGACAACAACAATAAGTATAGCTTTAAACATATATGCATACGTAAACATGTATTTTATAATTATATACTTAATGTATAAGTACAAATATGTAAAATAATTACAAATGTAATAATAACACATAATTTTTATTATGGTATATAACCATAATTATTACAAAAATTATTACAAAAATGCAATCTAAACTTAAAAGTGTGAGTAGCTCTTAGCAGGAGAAAGAGGAGAGAGAGCAGGAAAGGGAAAAGAAAAGGAAGGAAAGAAGGAAAGATTTTCTAGGTAGCAAGACTTAACATGTGAAATATCCTAGAGGAAAAACTGGCATGCGTGAAGGATAGAAAGACTATAGGATAGGACCATACCTGGAGCAGTCTGGCGTGTGTTTGGTTGGCACTCAAATCTGTGATAAGCGTTTAGCTTACTTGAAGGGTGGTTGAGGCCCCATAATGTATGGATTTGAGCAATGTCCTACAGTGGAGGAAGGGTGTCAGAGAATAAGAAAAGACCAGCAGTAAGGATGCTATCGGTTTCCCAAGCAGAAGGCCAGAGTAGGGCACACTGGGAGTGATGCAGTAGAAAACCATGTGTTGACCGTTTAGGAACAAAACTTACACGCCATAGTATTTGAAGACCACAAAAGATGAGGGACAAATGTACATGAATGTGGTTGGCCAAAAGACTGATTGTGAACACAACCACAGAGGCAGGGAGGGAAGGAGTGGGAAAAAGCGGCTAGGCAGGTGGGTTCTGGTTGGCCGTGCTTGCTCCGCCTTCCCATAGTGTTCTCCATTAATGCTCCACTGTCTTGGCTCGAGCGCTTTTCCTATGAAGGTGGTGCCCTTGCAGGGGGGTGACATTCATTTGGATGCTCTAATGTTGGCATGGTAATTTAAGAATCAGTTGCTTTAGCCTAATGGGCACAGCCCCAAGTCTTACAGGCCATGCCAGCCGCAGAGGCTATAGTGTTGGCTCTCACGTGCCACTTGCTGAATGGCAGTACATCCCTGGTTGGATCCACTTCAACCTCAGAGTGGATTTTGCAGCAGCTGCAGCCATTCCAGCTTGGCGAAGGCACTCCTCCCCCCTACTCCTTCCAGAGAGCAGGCCCAGCTTCATCTTCGAGTACCACAGGGATCCAGGCTGAATCCTCCCCATGACTCAGAGAGGAAACCTGCGTTATCAGTGTCTGCCTAGCAACTGAAAGGTGACACGTGGGGCCTTCGTTTCAACCCATTTCCTCTTGATGAGAGGAAGGGATTCTCCTGCGAGTTATTACCTGAAATAATACCATATGGTAAAATGTAAACAACATCTGCATATTCATGTAATAATTTCATCTGTTTAATTAGTTCCAGCAAAGCAGTTTACCCTCTGAGGCCCTTGCTGTCAGCTCGACGCTCGTACATCCAGGGCTGGCTGTCGGGCTTGACAGCCTTCCATTGTTCATTCGCTGCTAGTACCTCGGCAGTTACTGAATAAGTGAATCTTCTCAGGGGTGGGGCGTGTGTCCCCACTGATCCACATATTGAAGGGGCGGGTGGGGGAGAGCTGTCATCTTGGTGTAGGGATACTAAAGACAGGCTTGACAGATCAGGTGATGCTGGGGGAAAATAAGAGAGATTATTTGTTTCCTCTTCATCTCTAATTTGGATGTGAGCTGAGCTGAGCTCTTGTGGTAAGGAAGTTTGAAGTCTCTGCACTATGACCCTGGGAGAAAACATCTAAGACAGAGATTGGAACAGAGCTGGGGGCCTTGCCCTCTGTTGCTCACCTTTGGGCTACTTGAGATGTAGCTTGACACGAAACTATGAAGAACTAGATAAATATCCCCAAAAGGTCTGGGTACCTGCACCAGGTGCCTGCGCTATAAAAGAGTGAAACATTTAAAAATAAGTAAACACACACACACACACACACACACACACACACACACACACACACACACACCCTCCACAGATCTAGGTGCATACAACCCGGATGTCTTGATTGTACTTCTTTCAAACTTAAGGAATTTGTTTTCCTACTTAACAGAATAGGAAATGATCTCAAAGTCCTTTAGCAGGATTCCTTCCTGGAGATCTAATTAAACTAGGTTCCCATGCCATAGGACAAAGAGAGGGTTTCTGTACTTTCTATAAAGCTACGGCTGATGGTCTAGGGTGCACAGTGTGGGTGGTGGGGGTTTAGACACCCCACATATTCTATAGGGTGGCAAAGTCCAAGGAGGTTGATGTCACATGTCTAAGGTTAGCCAGAAACTTAAACTTCAAGAAAAGACTAGAACTCTTAGTTTATTTGAAGACCAGGGCTTTTCACCTATAGCCATTACAAAGAAAAATCTTCGAAATACACACAGAACATCCTGAGCTGATTTTTCCTGAAATGTATACAATTTTTATGAGTAACCATATAATTCACCCTCTCATTGGCTAACTCTTTATTTCCAACTTCTAGTGTTTGCCTGGAATATAAACAGGGCAGTGGACTTGATCAGGACAGTTGTCCTGTCTCTAAAAGAATTCCGGGATGTGACTATTTTCCACAGATATACATGGTAGGCTAGTCAGCTAGAAGCCATGTCACCACAAATCACCACTCAGTTCTGGCTGGCAATCAGGAATATGGCAAAAAACCTATTGTACTTTGGATTCCCAATCACTCATCAGAAAGATATCACGCATCTGGTATCAGGATTTTCATTAAAAAAAAAAAAAAAAACATGGATTCTGGGGCTCTCATTGTTCAGTATGCAGAATATCTCTATTCAACCCTTTTGAAAAAGATAAGTATATTTTGAATTAACTTATGACATAGAGTTTCACATACCTTCATCCTGCAGCTTTAATTTTATTTAACTCTCTCCTCGACCCTTTCTTCCTCCAAATACTCTCATCCCCATTTAAACATGGCCACTCCCAGTATTCTCTCATTCTACTTCCGCCGCATGTGCTCCACTATCCTGGCCTCTCCTACAACTCCTTCTCTACCATCATAGCCCTCTTCTAGCTTTCAGGTCTCTACAGACATTCCAAGTTAAACACACAACTCTAAAATTCTGAAGATAGGAACCACCCATGAGAGAACATTCTGCCCCTGAATGAAGTCATTGATTTTCGATTTTCTAGGCTGGCCTGCCAGGTAGCTCTGGGGGTCCATCTGTCTCTGCACTCTCACTATCAGGATTTCCGGCACATGGCCTCATTATGAACTGGTTCTGGTAAATGAAATTTGGGTCTTCCTGTTTGCGTGACAACTGATGTGTTTCTCCTGCTCCCAACAAGTGACGTTATTTCCAAAACACTTTCTGTATTAATCCACTTATTATGAATCAGATTAATTTCACCTGAAAAAAAAAACTCCATTAAGGGTTGAAGCTTTTGAGACTCCATCTTTGCTAGTTAGTAGGGAAGGCGCGGGCTACCCACCTCCCGACTAGCTGTGCGTCGTGACTCTCCTGTTACAATGCTGTACATTTTCTGTATGGTTTCTATTCTAGGGAGAAATCACACAACTAATGCAAATATCTCCTTGTTTTTTCCCTTCCAAATACAATAAAATCATTCTTTGAAGTTTCTCCTTCCATTAAGTGGCTCATATGTGGAAATTTTTATTCAGCCCTCAAGTGATGCCTAAATTAGCTCTCAGAAAAGTCAATTATACTTTTAGAGCTCCTGTCTATAATTGTTATGGTTTCCTTCTGCATGTATCCAAATTGTTTCTAATGGGCATTTCAGGGCACAGGGGTTAATGGTATCTTGGTGAAGCAAAAATGCTGGCCAAAGCAGGGTTAATTCATCAAAGTAACTTTGCATGCTGTTGTTACCAGAGGTTTGTGTTGTTTTTCAAGTCTGCTTAACTCACCTTGGTCCTTGATAGTGCGTTTGCATAGGGCTATACTAGTCCCTTGCTTTACAGTAATACAATTGTTTGAAAGAATTTGGCTTTCAAACTATGCAGGTTCAAGTTTTACTTCTAAATTTGAAATTGAAAAAAATAAACCTGGATATCAAAGAGCAAAAACACATGTAATTAGCTATTTTATGATATCTTTGCTGTCATTCTTTGATTTACACCCCTCCACCCCCCATGATCTTGACAAGAGACATCCGTGTCCTGATTTGCTGGCCTCTGACAATCCAATGGTATTCACCATGGCATCGCTCATGATCAATAACTAATTATTAAACCAGCATTTCTTTCCAGGGTTCCTTGTTAAAAAATTGCTCTTGGCTGAGAGAGAAGGAAAAAGGTCGTCACTTTGACATGGTCTTGAGTCTTTCAAAATCCAATGGGTCGTCCAATTGAATTACTGTCTTAAACTAATTGATATAAATTTGAGCAGAAGAATGCTTGTTACTGCAGAATCTCATAATGATATACCAGGCAAGAAAACGTTGGGTAGTCAAGAAAAATATCAGCACCAATTTAAGGCAAACTGCACATTCTAACATTAGACATCAGAAAGGATTTAAAATTGACGAGGCTGAGGCGTCACACCTGATGACACGCAGAAGCTCATCACGTATGCAATGTTGTGAAAGGTGAGGTAGTTACTTCCCTCTATTTTCGCAGCCATAAAAGACAGAGTCCTCTGATATATTATTTAACATGCCTACTGATAATAACTTGCAATGCATTTGAGTGACATCTGTCATTTCATTGCTACTTAAGGTTCTTGCTTTAAGCAACCAGGTAGGGATGCTATGTTCTGAGTGACACAGCCAGGAAAACTGGGATTGCCCAAAAATCAACACAAAACCAGGTAGGCATTTAAAATGCATAAACTTCTACCTTGTCACCATTTTTCCTACCCCCATGACAAATGACAGGCAGATGAATAAGGCTATTTTTCCCTTATGAAATCCTTTTGTTTACTTATTGATTTAAACCTGAAATTATACTAAGAAACCACATAGACAAGATTGTTTTGTTGAAAAGGTTGAATTTAGAGGAAGTGGTTTAATGGAGCTATAGAATGCAAAAGCTTTTGGCTCCTCTGAAAATCTTTGGGTAGAAAGTTCGTGATGGTTTCTGACTATGCTTGAGAATTAGACTTGTCTAGAGGGAAACACTGTTCCCCAGGCCAAACCGGCCAATGCAACCTCTACATAGTCATCCTGTTCAAATTCCTGCCTTTTCTCCAAAATGCATTCTGCATTTTCTTACCAGTATCTCCTCAAAACTCACTTATACCAGATTTACATATATTATTGTCAAACTGTTTAAAACTCCAAGAAATATTTCCTCCTTTGGAAAGGCTTACTTCATAGAACAAACTTTCAAGTAATGACCTTTTTGTGAATATAATCGCTTCTGCTCAGCCATATTTCATAATTTGTTTAGTTGATTCCCTTGACCAGTGTTTCTCAGTCACATGATGTGATACGAAGAGGTTTAAAATATTCTTTCATTAAATTAAAAGTAGCTTGACTTTAAGATTCAAGCCTCTTTTATGTGATACTTATCTAGTAATATGGTTAGTTAGTTGGTTATATGAAGTATTGAAGGCATCTGGGTTCTAATGGTTAAGGCAACATTGAATTGAGCAGGACTCATCACTGCGAGATGTCCTTATTCTACCTCACAACACTATGCAGAACTCGCTGTGGTTTAGCTATTCATGAGTTTCAAAGTAATTGTCTAAGATCTCAGAGCTCACAAATGAGAATATGTAAAATGTGGGTCAACCCAGAGCCTGAGATATACAGTGACATTTAAATGATTACCTCAAGACAGATCTGGAGATTCCAGTACAGGGAGAGGCCAGGGGTCACCAGACAAATATCCCCTTGGACTAGACCTAGGTCAAGTGAACCCTACACAAAGCAGAACAGGTGCCTCAGTAAGAGCATTTATGGGGTTATTGTCCAGAAGAGTAAGAAGGACAGGGGTACAGAATGTGGCTATTCTAAGGCAATTCAAAAACTCTTTGAGTCCCTATGTATCCAAGTTCCATATTTTTCTCTGACAGAAAGGACCTTTGCATGATAACTTCGATGTCCACTCTCTTAAATAGTCTATTTAGTTGTCTTCCAACTTTAGTTCAGAGTTTGTGAGTATCCATGCAGAGGAGAGGAAGAGATCTCAAAAACGGACGCATGTGGGCAGAGGTCTTGACATATTTGAATGGTAGAGGAGGTATAGGCTACCCTGACAGTCAGAGCACAGAGGGAGGAGCCATGATCTGACTACTGGCATTAGCAACAAATGGAGGAATGGTGGTCTCCAAATGCTCCCTGCCCTGGACTCTAACCCCACACTAGCCCTTCTGTTGCTCTCGTCTTGAAATGGAAGCCACCGCAGAAGCATACTCAGAAGCTCAGTCTGGAAGCATACAGTGCTGTATCAAAGTGGGAGCACTCTAAATGACCTGTGAGGCATAAACCACTTATGCAAAATGGACTTCAGACTGGATTAAAAAATTCATCTCTGAGATATTTATAAAACATATGACAGCAGAAATGAATGGAGAAGATAAAAATACATCTGACTAAGGGAAACAAGTAAAACTTAACAGTATCGGTATAGAAGTATCACTCCTCTGGAGGCTTGGAGAAGAGAAGATCGTTGTCTAAAGGCAAATACTATGGAGATAAACTCTGTGAGTTTTTGCAACTAAGTAGTGCTTTACCCAAGAGAGAACAAAAGAAAATCTCTGTCAAATATAGGTTTGAGGAAAAGAATTTTCGGGCCTCAAAGTAATAAAAATGAGTAGTCAGAAGATGAGAAGAAATGAATAAGCTGCAAAGGGAGCCTTCGAGCACTAGAATTCCTACAGTCTCAAATGAATAGTTGAACCAGGTGAGTACTAACCAAGAACTAACCAAGTAACTAACCTTGCTTTTCCATTGCCTCTGACATCATTGGTTTATTTGTGTTACCTAGAAGATCTTGAAAAGAGAGACTTTAAAGGAGAATATGCTGTTTGCATTTATACTCTCCTCCCCTTTTTGGTGACACCTCGCTCTGAAGTTTGCATAGAAAATGAGATCAGGAGCTAGTATTTAAAGTCAGAGAAGTTCAGTGGGTAAAGGCTTTTGCCACCAAGCTTGAGATCAACTTCTCTTATGCACACAGTAAAGGGAGAGAGAACTAACTCCTGCAAGTTGTCCCCTTACTTCCAAATTCATGCGTTCCCTCCCTCCCTCTTTGTTTCTGTCTGAGTCTATTTCATATTGGCTTATATGGCAATCCCTAAGAGAGGAATCTCTGCCATCAGAACTCAGAAACCTCAGAAAAATGTAAACAATGAATATCCCTAGGATAGCCTTCTCTTTAATGTTTTCCCTTCTCTCTAGTTCTCACAGACTATGTGTTCATGACACTTCTATTCCTTCATGTACTTCTACATGATTTAGTAAGTTAGTATGTTTAGTTTTCTTCCTGTACTTATATTAGGATCACCTGAGAGAATTTGTACAAAATACTGCTGCTGGAGTCTTATACAAATACACTCGGAGTGGAAACTGGTATTGTGTTCTTAGATAGATGATATTAATAATGTCATCAGAACTGAGAATCACTACCTAATCATTGAAGACAAAGCTGCCAGTTGGAAGACCAGGATCATGATAAAGGCAGTGATTGTTAACTAAGAATATTTATTTATTTCATATGTTGAATTAAACAGTGTCATTAAAAGGTCAGCTATTTTGCAATATAATGTATTACTATACTATATGTGTTTATGAACGTTAATCTTTTGCATTGAACTGTTGTTTTTCATTGTAACCACTTATTAACTGGGTCATCAGAGTGTTTTTTTAAGTGTCTGAATCATATGAGAGAACTTCGAACAATCAGAAGAAAAATGCTAATGAAATGTTGAAGTGGAGAGTTCAAATAGTCTTTGAGATGGAAATGAGATTCCTAGATGAATATAGGTGGAAAATATTAAAAATGAAAAGAAAAAAACAATTGGAAGTAAGGAGGGGAGGAAAATACTGTTGGAATATAATGAAGTGAAGTACTGGGTTCAAATAATGAACACATGAAACTCACAGAGTCAAGCAATACATAGAGAATATGAATTACAGCCAGGAACATTGCGAGATATTGAGGGCAAGTGTTAAACCCTTCAAATAATGCATCAACCGCTATTCTGATGGAGAGGTTTCACGCAATCTGCTCTTGGAGCCCCTCTTCCATGATGAGACCTGCATACTGCTGAATGTAAGCTGAGGAATAAGAAAGCTACAGAAGGCTAGCCCGAGTGGAGTTCCCCCCAGGGACTGAGACTAAATAATCACCAATAGGTCTTCAGAAAAGATCTCTGCTCTTTAAAAATATGTACTTGAAGGTGGGTTTGTCAATTGGGTTGATAAAGGACCGAATACCAACATGATTTGAGTTGCTGTTCTTTTGTAAACGATGATTGGCGTCTACAGATCTGTTTGAGATATGCACATTGCACTGCTGGAGCTAGCTGGTCATTTATTTGCTTCCTTCCTGCCTGCTTTATCCAGGAGAGGGTGAGTCTGAGCAGAGCACAGACCATATATTTGTTATGCACCATGCTACCCTTCATTTGTGCTGTAAGATCTGACACATGGTTGATGCTCAGTAGAAGTGATCTGTGATACAATGCCATCCATATGTCATGATTTACAAGGCCAGAGCATTATACAACTAGAAAGAAAGGAGGAACGCTGTGTCAAACATGGAAGTTCCACGTATATTCCCTTGATCCGAACTGGAAATTATGGCTAGATTTTTGTAGTGAGTTGTAACTGAGAGGTTTTTTTTGGTTTCACCAAGCAGCAAGAACATGCCTGGCTCAGTTGTAGTCATGGCGTCCCTAGAATTGTACACACAATGGAATGTCTGTGATTTTGCTTTTTCAGCTTCTGCTCTGGCTATTATCTCTCCCTTTTGAGGCTCTCTGAATCTATACTATCTGGAGGATGCCACTGTGACAACCCCAAGTATGGGTATGCACATTTTGGTTTGTTTCCCCTTGCCAAATCCAGAGCAGCATTGTTACTTCTAGAATTATTCTTTTAAAAGCCCCAAAGTTTTGTAATTCCAAAGATAGACCCATTGAGTTAACCGTATATGTATTTTATATTATCTCTTCTCCAAGGTACAAAGACCCTTCAGTAGTCTTTCAAAAGCATAGAAGGTGCCCTTTTCTTATAAGCACACTCTATGTTATCTTATCCTGGGACTTGCCAAGCGTTACTTCGGTGTTCATGTGAAAAAGCAGGGGGCTTTTAAGTACTACTGAGAATACTGTGAACTGCTAGCAATCTTATCTACTACGAAGGGTTTGTACAAACCATGTTTTTGTATAGTTATGAAGTCATCCAACGATTCCATATTGCTTCCATAATTATATGGATGCTTCCTATTTCCTAAAATGGTTTAGTTCTAGTTAAACAAACAAACAAACAAAAACAGAAAATCCAAGTGAAAGAGACACAGCACCTTAGTGGGGAAGAGGGAATACAAATTTGAAAATATTCCTTCCAGGCCCAGTGGCCTTCTAACACAGATGTTGTGTGTTTTTCCAACAGCAGCAGTGATGAGAAAGGGAGATGCATGCCCAGCTAAACACCCAGGATTCCAGCTTTCCATCTCGTATGGCATTCTTTATGCTGCAGCTCTAGAAGGAGAAAGACTGATGATGATAGAGCTCCTTAGGATTGACAACATACATTAGAATTAAGATGCCTCTATTTTGGCTCCCAGGGGATTGTAAATCTTTGGTGGAGAAAAAAAATCTCTTAAGTACAAATGATCATTCCATCTCAAAACAATATCAACCCCATTAGACTTTTCAATAGGGGGAGACTTGTGTTTAGTCCCTGTCACATGAATTTAGATATGAAAATAAACCCTCAGCTTGTTTGATATTTATTGATCAATCAACAAGTCATGGAAATAATTATGGGTAGATAATTATTCTCTAAGTAGAAGGTTCTTTCATTGCCTACTTCCATCTCAGTGTTATTCATTGCTCTTCCAAATATATCAGATTAAGTCTGATCTCTTCTTTTAAGACAGAAGGTCAAGATGAGTGGGCCTTAGGAGTCCTGTAAGCATTTGTTAAAAGAAACCTCTCAGAACAACGCTAAGAAATGACTGCAGTGCTGGCAGACTCCTATCTCAAAGATGGCGAATAAACCATCAAATTCTTGCTAAATCATGGCAAGAATTCTAGCACATCTTTGTGAAGTACAGCTTGTTTTTTGTGGTCATGAGAATAGGGTGAATCAGGGGTTAGATGCATAGCATGTCATCCAGTGTGTCTCTAAAGGTATTGCTGTGGTATGAGTGGGTGCATCCTTAGATGCCACACCCAGGACTCTGATTATCTCCTGTTTTAATCATTCTCACACAAATATATAAGTTGATATACTTGTTTTTATATGTCCTGTCATCATCTCAAAGTAGGGCTGGGAGATTCATTTACTTTGATTATTCTGTTTAGCTGAATTACAGAGGCATTCTCTTCAAATTTCTTTATGAGACGAGATCTGGGGATACTTAGTTTTGGAAATTCTTACAATAATAAGACATGACTCACTACAATAGGCAGTTTATGAAGTAACCCATAGCTTGACCTGGTAATAAGTAAGGTATCCTTTGTTTTTGGAACTTGAACAAATTAAACAGAGAGGGAAAGAATGAGAAGCTGCTGGAAGGAAAGAGAAAAGTTGGTTAGGGAAAGGAGGGGAAGGGAAGGGAAAGGAAGAAGAAAGCTGGTAGGTAAGCAAGAAGGAGAGAAAAGCAAGGAAGTAGGAAGGAGATAAAAAAGAAAAGAAAGGAAAAAATAAAGAAAGAGAAAAAGAGTGAGGAAAGAAAATGGAAGTGTGTGTGTTTTAGTGAAATGAAACACTAAGCTAGAGTCTGGAATTCTCTGCTTCCAGGCTTTGGTCTTACAGGTTTAAAGTTCAGTACCACAAAACATTGGCAGCTACAGAGCCAAGGCCATTACAGACTTAACATTTCCTAATGGGACATGGCTTAAAGCAAATGATGGAAGATTTGAAAGTAACGTACACAAGTCATCAGTGCTTTCACATGGCCTCCTTCTTCCTTCTGAACTAGGATTATGCAAACACCAGCCTCTAGGTGAGAAAAATGGCTCTGAGGAGCAGGGTCACAGTACTCAGGAATGCCTTGACCATTTTGCTCCAATCTTCTGAGGTAGATTGCCATGGGTTTATTGCCTAGAGATGATCAACAAGGACATTGGAAGCCTCAGAGTTATTGTGAGCTGCTGTACCCAGATTCAGGAAAGCCACATTGGATGGATAGAGGTTCATTTGTATGTAATATATATATATATTATATATAATATATATATATTCCACAGTTCAATTCTTTTGGTATCATAAACTGAGACCCCTTTGAACAGTAGACCAGAGCAATGAATTGTATATTGCTCCTGATTAGGCCTAGTACGAACCTGAGGTATTCAGAGTGACTCTTGCTATCTCTAAATAATGGATCTCCAATTCATTCCGCAGTTGTGCTTGAGAAAAATGCCTGAGAATGATAAGGAGAACCAGGCTAGATTCAGGCAACCGGAAGAACTATCCTTCTGGCAGCCTACTGGCAGCCTGACCCATTAATTACTTGGCTCCAAATTTCTTCTCATCTTTTCTCTAAATCACAATGTCCCTCCCATTTTCTGAGGAAACATTACACCCATCCTCCAGCATTTGCATTAGTCACAGGATGCTTTTGTTAGGCCTAGCCTGTGCTCTTCATTGTCATTTACCAGCTATTCGTGCTTGCAACTTCCCTAATTTTGTTCAGGGCTACAGTATAGTCACGTGAGAAACTAATTTCTCCTGCTTCCTTGAAGCTGAGAGAGGCTACACCTGTTTTGGTCAAGAAGTAAAAGTTGAAATCAGTTGTTGATGTTCCCAAGGAAGTTATTTCTACACATAAAGGGCCAGATGTAAGAGGTCTTTTGCCTTTGATCTTTCTCTTTTCTTGCCTTAATTGAGGACATAGGCAAACCTATATGGTACACCAGCATTCCTACCAACAGAAGGGTGAAAGAGATGCCACAGAGTCACTGAATGGACAGATAGAAGCTGCTTGGGCCACATGGCCTTAGAGAGCTATTCCAGTATCCTTGGGTTATATCCTCCTGGTTTGACTAATGCCCATGCTGCTTGTGGCCATTTTTGAGTTTCTGTTATTGTCAACCAAAGGTGATTTTGAACGTTCCCTGTAAGAAATTTCTATTCAGGGACAGGAGCAGAGAGCCATTAAGACTGGAACTATAGGGATCTTGAATCCTGTTGAATCAGGTAAGGCATGGATACATGTGCACAGACTCTTGAACAAGGAATCACTTAAAGGAAGTTGTTTTTCAGGAAAGTGCCTAGAACCCATGCAAGGGCAGTTTGCAACTGACAGTTCAGAAGCATGCCAACATGGACGTCAGGATGTTCTGTCAATGGCCCTTTAACCTTACAAGTGCCAATACCTCCTACAAGAAACATAACCCAAGCAAAAAAGAAACATACGTGTGAAGAAGCAAGCCGACTGTCTACATTGCCCAAGAACACCTCTACCTCACCACATCACTTTATCTACTGATAGCACAGTTTTCCTACCTTCCTGTAAACTGTCCCTCCTCCTTCACATGAAGGAGGCAGATTTGACTCATTTTAAATCCAGCTCTTGCTCTGTTGACAACCAACCTCATATCAAAGCTCTACTTCTTTGTGCACACTTCTCTAGAGCTTGCTTCACTATGCCCTGCGTGTCCTGACCCTGCATCACGGGAGGCAATGTGAAGTTGGTCTTGTTCCAGTAATCTACCGCTTTGCAAAAAACCATCCGAAGTCCACGGAAGATGAGAACAATGAAATCTGTTGGTCACAAATTCTGAAAGGGCACAGGAAGAGCAGGTCAGGGTCTCTGAAAGCAGAAAGGCTCAGGGGTAGAAGGTGTCCCTGAGACTCTGGACTACATATATATAATAGCTTACTCATTTCCAAGCAGGATGTGGATGCTGGCAGTCGGTTTGGCCTCAGCTGGGGAGGGAGCCAGAGTATATATAGTCTTTTCATGTCATTGTTCTGATTTTTCCAATGTGTTTTTTGGCTTGCAGAGTCATCTCTAATCATTTCTAAGGACCTAGCTTTGGAAATCACATATATCATACATATATACAATAGTCAACAACCTGCCCCATGTTCTTGGATGGGGACAATGGATCCTTGCCTCTTGATAGGAATAGAATAAGTGAAATTTGAAGCCATGATGGGGTTATCTTGAAAGTCAGTCACCCCCAGGCACACTAAGTTCCCTTTTAGATGCTTTGGAAAACAATACAGAGACCATAAAACCTGGTAAACATCATCTTCATCTTTTGAGTTTCTTTCAGTCCTAAAAGCTTGAGAATGACTTCCGATATCAATGTGGGCAGCGTTCCCTTCTTGAGATGCTCCCATGAGTCAGGCATGGTGTTAAGTGCTTCACCCATACTGTTGCTCTCAGTCGTCTCAGTATCTGTGAGGTAAGTGCAGGTATTCCCAGGCAAGGACCCGGATTCTGTAAGTATCACAGCATTGTTCAGTCTCAGGGCTGACAGCACTCCCTTGAGTCTAGAAATCTGTTTCACTTACAGGATCTGGAAATGATCTGTCCTATTTCTGCCCACAGTCACCTTCCTCACTACACCTTGATTGGTACCAGCACACAGAGTCTGTAGACCCCTTCGTTTCTGTGCTTTGGATCTGCATTGCTGTTTGTGAGTCCAATGTCTGTTTTGGGGGTTTTACTGTGGGTTTCTTTTTAATGGAAGCTTG
Source organism: Rattus rattus (assembly GCF_011064425.1). Classification (NCBI taxonomy): domain Eukaryota; kingdom Metazoa; phylum Chordata; class Mammalia; order Rodentia; family Muridae; genus Rattus; species Rattus rattus. Next base: position 130,345,077 of record NC_046155.1, read on the forward strand.
CTACTCAAAAGACTCTACCTTGGAAATGAGTGTGCTGGCTTTTCCCTTCCTCCCCAGAGGTATGGTTTAGGCACAGATGGCTGGCAACAGCAACTTTCCTTTAGATATTTCCAACCTTCTAAGTGGATCTGAAGCATCCACATTTTGGCCTTCCTTCTTAATAATCTTCATATAGACAAAATAATCACAGAGGCAGAGGGAGGAAGGGGCCTGAGTGGGATAGGGGAGGGGAGGAAAAAGGGGGGCACAGAGTCAGGTATGGGAAGAGAAGGAGAGAAGCCCAGAGGTCCAGGAGAATAGATAGAAGTAAGTAGCAGTGGGGGTGGGGAACTGGTGGAACCACTAGTAAGTCCCAGATACCAGGGATACTCTGGACCCAATGGAGATGATTTTAGCCTAAATATGCAACAGCGGGGAGATATAACCTGAAGAGACCACCTCCAGTAGATAGACAGAGCTCTCAGTGGAGGGATGGGGCCACACACACATCTCAAAAATTTTAACCCAGAATTGTCCCTGTCTAAAGGGAATGCAGGGACAAAAGTGGAGCACAGACTGAAGGAAAGGCCACCCAGAGACCGTCCCACCATGCAATTCATTCCATCTACAGACACCAAACCATAACACTATTGCTAATGCCAAGATGCGCTTGCAGAAAGGATCCCGGTATGGCTGCCCTTTGAGAAGTTCTGTCAGCACCTGACTAAGACAGATGCAAATACTCACAGTCAACCATTGGGCTGAGCCTGGGAGAACCCCAATGGAAGAGTTGGGGAAGGGCTGAAGGAGCTGAAAGCGAGGGATTGTAACCCCTGAGGAAGAACAACAGCATCAACTAATGGGACCCCACAGAGCCCCCAGGAACTAAACAATCAACCAAATAATAAACATGGGCCAGTCCATGGCTTCCACTACATATGTCGCAGAGGACTGCCTCATTTGACCAGTGGGAAGGGAGGTGCTTGGTTCTGTAGAGGCTTGATGGCTCAGAGAAGGGGGATGCTAGAGGGGTGAAGTGAGAGCGGCACTTAGAGGCAAAGGAGGGGGAATGGGGTGGGGTGTTTGTAGAGGGGAGACCAGCAATGAGATAACATTTGAAATGTAAACACATAAAATGATTAACAAATCAAAAATGATTACAATTTAAAAGTACACACACACACACACACACACACTTTAAAAGACACATCTCTTTCATACAAACATACAATTTTACTATCAAATATAGTCTTTTTTTTTCCCGGAGCTGGGGACCGAACCCAGGGCCTTGCGCTTGCTAGGCAAGCGCTCTATCACTGAGCTAAATCCCCAACCCCTCAAATATAGTCTTAAGGAAGCAGAATGTTATAATGCCATTTAAGGCAGTGCTTCTCAACCTTTTAGGCTCAACCTGGACTTATTGCTTGGGTGAAGGGTCAAGGGGATTGTGTCTGCATGTTGCTTGAACTGTTGTTGCATTGCCAGACAGTTTTCTGGGAAAGGCTATACTGCAGACCTTTGACACACATTTTACACTCTGAACCTCAGGACAGTAACTGTCACCTTCACAGTCATGTCACCTGGGGATCAACAAAGACTTAACCTCACAGATTTCATTAGACCTGGGGGCTGACCTAAGTGTTAGGACTTTGAAAACCTCTTAGGGAACTGTAAGGTGTAGCCGAGGCTGAGAATTACCATTCATGGAATAATTTATTGGGTAACTACTTTGTTCTAACTTAATGGTAAAATGCTGTGGTTAAAGCGATATAAGATCATGCAGGCTCTAAGAGGGAAAAAAGATGCTAAACAATAAAAGTGAACCATTAATGAAATGTAATAGTTTGATTTATAGCAAGAATGAGGCAATGTGCCTGAAACTATACTTTCAATTAAAAGAAAACCTGAAAGTGTTTACAGTAGGCTGCTCTCTTGTGTAGATTTTAATTTTTGTATTTTTTAAGATTATAATGTAATTATATTTATTCCTTCCCTTTCTTTTCTCCAAACCCTCCCATATATTTCTCCCTGCTCTCCATCAAATTCATGGCATCTTTTTATTTATTTTTTTTAGTAATTACTATCATATATATATATATATTCCTGAATATAACCTGCTCAGTTCATATGATGTTACTTTTATGTATGTTTTCAGGGTGGATTATTTGGGGGGTTCTTTCCTGGTGGGGACCTACCTTTCCCACCCCCCAGCTTTCCTCATTTGCCTTCAGATCTTTGTGTAGAGTTTAAATGTTGTGAGCTTTTCACCATCCAGTTTGGCATGTCCATTGGTATTGTCCTTGTTGAGCTCAAGTTTGGGCTGCCATGTTGGTGAGACTTTATGGGTGGGTGTAGCTTCTGACTTTCCCGAAAACACAATATCATAACAAACTCTTGAATTTTCTGGCTCTTACAATCTTTCTGCCTCCGCTTCTGCAATGTTCCTTGAGCCTTAGGGTGTAGGAGTGTTGACTTTGCTCCAAAGAATGAATTATAAAATCGTTCATATCTCTGATGCAATAGCCGCTCTCTTGATGATTTAACACATTGCACATGGTCAGACACTTCCCCGAGAGCAGCCAAATAGGGAGATATTAATTAGAAAATGAATTGAAAGGTTACGGACATCCTTATCATAAATTCTGGAAACAATCCCACACCCAACTTCTGAGTTGTGTGATTCTGGGGACTAGACCATGCAGAAATCTCACTGTATTTTCATGGCATGATTTAACTAAATCCATAATACTTTAGAGTAGGAATGAATACACACATACATGCATATTATGGCATTTGATAAAAACAAGAATCCCAGTAATATTGTTTCAGTATGATTTACCTGATGGTATTTCTGGAACAAGTTGAGCATATGAATCTAGAATTAAATCATCTTTAAAGTGATCTGAATCAGGGAAACATTAAGAAATATAAATAACAATATCAGAGAAGAAATTTAGTTTAAAGGCAATTTTTATGGCGATCGAAACTTTCCTTTAATATTTTTACCTCGTCTTATGGCTTGCTAGATGGGGATTGACATTTTTCCCAGCTATGCAGAAATTTCCAAGACTAACTGTATTCTTCTGTGATAGTTCTGGGAGCATTCTTTTCCTTATGGAAAGGAATTCTTTTCCTTCGTCGTACTTCTTGGTTACATAGGGATACTCCCCCTATCTATGACACCTTGACTTCCAATGGTATGTTACAGTAGCGATCCGTAACCAGCAGTACCATGGAAGTAGAGAAAGATCGCTGCCCAGGCTGCAAAGAGAACTGTAGCCCAGCTCAAAACTACAAAACCAGCAATCCCCTAAGTATCTGAGGCAAATCAGCGTACTGAAAGGAAAGGTTTAGTTTGGTTCATGGTTTCATCTCATGGCCTATTGGCATCATTGCTTCTGAGACTGTAGTAGGCAGGTCATAGTGGCCAAAGTGTGTAGTGAAGGGATGGCTTATTTAATGGCCAGGAGAGAAGAATGAGAAGGAAGAAGAGATCATGGGCCCAAAAAGTAAACAAAACAAAACAAAACAAAACAAAACAAAAAAACAAAAAACAAAAACAACAAAACAAAACAAAACCAACCAACCAAACAAAAAACAGATCCAAGTGATAGCTTCCTCTTCTTTCACATTTCTTCATGAGGAAGCTGAGGAGAAACCCATTGTATAAACATCAAGCAAGGAGAGAAGATGGATGCCCCTGAAAGTCATGCGTATTGTCATTTAACAATACATGTCCCATGAGTCACCATGTTATTTAACAGTACAATTATTCTATTCATAAATTTTTCTTGTTCTAGGTAAAGGCCAATGCAACTTTGCAATACTGGCTATTTTCTCATTGCACTCAAGAGAGATTTGTGAACTGAATAACATTGAGAAAAAGTGTTTTCATTTCTACTTTAAAGAGTATTTTTAATATTCCCTAACTTCAGGAATAGGAGGGGTTTTTGTTGTTGTTGCTTTGTTTTGTTTGAACTGGAAATTTGGTGCAATCTCTTTTGAATCCTCTAAAAAAAAAAAAGAATTGTTTCACTAGATAAACTATATAGCTAGAATTAGGCCCATGGAAATGCTGATATGTGCTCACACCTACTTCAATTTTTTTTTTTTTTTTTTTTTTTTTTTTTTTTTGGTTCTTTTTTTCGGAGCTGGGGACCAAACCCAGGGCCTTGCGCTTCCTAGGCAAGCGCTCTACCACTGAGCTAAATCCTCAACCCCAACTTCAAAATTTTTAACCCATTAACTTTTTTGATCTTCTCAATTCTGTGAAGTAAATGTTATTAGTGTTCCTGTCCATTTTATATTCAGGAGCCTGGGCTAACGGCTGCCTGAACTGCCTTGCTCACACTTACTGAGAGAAAAGCAGGTTTTGTCCTAAAGAACCCTTATTTTAGAGTTTGTGCTCTCAATAATAACAATGGGATCCCCATTAAGAACTCTTGATGTCCAAGACAGACATAGCTGTCCTTAAACACATACATGTGCAGAGAAAAAGACTGACAAATTCATTTTAAGACATCAATTTAGTTGTAACCAACCCTACCACCCACGGCGTGCCACGTGAAGGAAAACAGAAACTATGACCAGCAGTCTTTCCATCAATGAAATGATAGAACTGTCACTCAGAGACATCCAGGGTCTGCCTTGGTCATGGAGCTGTTTAGTAGAAGACTTTAAAAAAAAGGTTAGAACATACATTCTAGCTCACGGCCTCATTGGAGACACCGGTAAATTAACAGCCACAGTGCAAAAGACAATTTAACCGTGTCGAGCCCACGATCCTGAGGTTTTTCTGCTTCTCGTATGCTTCCTTGATCTGCATACAAAGATCATGTTCCTGAGTCAACTCGAGTTTTCTTTTGAAAAAAGATCGTGTGTGTGTGTGTGTGTCTGTGTGTGTGTGTGTGTCTGTGTGTGTGTGTAAGCACACATCTATGTTCTCATTTATATTCATACATACATAAAGCCTATACATTTCTTTCATCAAATATTTCATATAGTGTATCTGGTAGTAAAAGAGTTAAAAAAAGAAAAAGAAGTAAAAAAATGGAATGAAAATGAAAGAAAAAAAAAGAATAAGAAAACCTTGCCATCCATATAGGGCCTTTTCATTTGCTATAATGATATCAGTTGCAACAAGTCCAAGGCCCGACCTCATTACAAGGGTTTAATTGCATTGTTACACAGCCTCACTTCTCTTCTCTGGCCCCTTTCTCTTTATGACAGCTCTAGAAAGGAATTTCAGCTCGAGGTCAAAGGAAATTAATTACTGCTTTCTTAATCTGTGCTCATCTACATTTAGAAAACTTTGGGCTTTCTAGCAGCCTGCTCTTGTCTCCTATTTGTATAGACCCAAACTTATAAAAGTAACACCTCAGACCTTTGTGTTTTTTTTTAAAAAAATCACACAGGAGCACTTGGACAACATGTATTTAATAAGTGTGGATCATATCCCAAGGAAGCACCAGGTGGAGGGAGAAATCCCCATCATTCAGCAAAGCTAACAATGTCTTAAAAGTTGAGAATTATCTTGCACAGAAAATTACATTCAATTATTAGACTGAAGGCTATTAAATTGGAGTGTTAATAATGTTAATCTAGTAATGCCACTAAAAGGAATGATCTAAGATAAAAGGGACATGAGTGGGTGTATCGATTAGCAATGGAAGAACATCGCTACTGCACCTCGGACATGGCCTCAGGATAGCATCCACATGTATACTGGGTTTCAGCTTTACTGAGAGGTGATATTTTTCATTAATGCATTAACACTCTAACGTGTCACCTTTTTTCCTTTTGTATTTCTTCACTGACCACAGAGATACACAGCCAATGGAGGCGAAGGCTGAAAGACTCGGAGCCTAGGCTTTGTAGGTTAATAGTAAATACCAATTTAAAATCAATATGAATAGTCTAAAAGGCCTCCATTAATCAAGGTACTCGATTGACTTTTCTTTTTTCTTTTGCTATGTTGTCTGTGAGTGTTACAATGAGTAATTTATGAATTCTTTTCTCAATGAAGATAACTGGCAGAAAAGAGACATTTGACTCCTGTATGTCATGATGCAAAACTATAAGAAACAAAACCTTAAGATTGTTTAAGATTTTGAAAAATTTAAGAAATAAAGATTTTAAGAATGTTTATGGAAAGGAAAAAAATTTATGTCATTGTAAAGGCCTGATTTATGAGACCCTCATAAGACAATAATGAGTCTACATATGACTCATGAAGGAGGAAACATTTGTGCTGAACATATATGGCTGGGCACAAAATCCAACACTTGGTTGTAGATGGCACTGTAACCAAGAATGTTACAGTGGAGGTTAATGGGACTGTGGCCTGGCTAATTTTATGTGAACTTGACATAAGCTACAGTCATCCAATAGGGAGGATTCTCAGCTGAGAAAGCGCCTCTATCAGATTGGGTTACAGGTAAACCTGTAGAGCATTTTCATAGTTGCTGAATGATAGGAAGGCTCAGCCCATTTTTCATAATATCACTGTGAGATGGTGGTCCTGGGTTCTATAAGAAAATGGGCTGAGCAAGCCAGGGAAAGCCAGCCGGTGAGTAGCTCTCCTCTGTGCTTCCAAGTCGGCTCCTGCCTCTAGATTCCTGCCCTACTTGAGTTCCTGTCCTGATTTCCTTACATGAACAGTGATGGGGAAGTGTAAGCCAAAATAGACCATTTCCTCCCCATGTGGCTTTGCTCATGGTATTTCATAACAACAATAATAACCCTAAGTAAGACGGCATGTTTTTATTCTAGCAGATATCTGGGAGTAATCTCACAAAACCTACACTGTGATAAAACAATATTGATAGAGCCAATTATCGCAGGCAAAGTGGATTGAAATTCTAAAGAGAGAAGCATATTCATAATCTGTGCATTGATGCGATACAGACTCATTTTCAATTTCCCCTTGCCAGAGCATTGATACAGAATGATAATTTGTGCATGATGTTCTAGAGTAAAGGAATACCAGGTTTTGTCAATTGCAAGAGCTTCCCTTTCCATGCCTTGATAGCCCAGTACCTGTGAGAATGACGTTTGTAGCCATCTGATACCTGCTACAAACTAGGCAATATTCAGTAATTATACCACCAAGGTATACAAAAACTAATTTTTCTCTTATGTTCTTATAGAGCATGCATATAACAAACATACAAGTGACTTCTGTAATTACTCTTAAGTAATGATTATACCTGAGTAGAAAACTAAAGCTTAATAAAGAAAGCTATATGGTCAGAATACAGCAAATACAGAGGCGAATGTCAGCAGCAAACCTCTGAACTGAGAATAGGACCCCCGGTGAAGGAATCAGAGAAAGAACTGGAAGAGCTTGAAGGGGCTCGAGACCCTATATGTACAACAATGCCAAGCCACCAGAGCTTCCAGGGACTAAGCCACTACCTAAAGACTATACATGGACTGACCCTGGACTCTGACCTCATAGGTAGCAATGAATATCCTAGTAAGAGCACCAGTGGAAGGGGAAGCCCTGGGTCCTGCTAAGAATGAACCCCAGTGAACTAGACTGTCGGGGGGGGGCAGCAATGGGGGAGGGTGGGGAGGGAACACCCATAAGGAAGGGGAGGAAGGATGTTTGCCCGAAACCGGAAAGGAATAACACTTAAATGTATATAAAAATATTCAAGTTAATAAAAAAATAAATAAATAAATAAAAAAAAAGAAAGCTATATGGTGTCAGGAGGCCGTGCACGAGAGCACAAAGCCGGAAATGGTAAAGACACAGAGTGCAACTGTTAAGGTCACAACCTGTCATTTGGCAGCACGCGAACAGGATTTACTTTAAACATGATGAAAAGGAAGCAGAGATTTGTGAGGTGGAGAGGGAAATAGCTGAGCGATGTTCCCAAATATCGTCTTGACTTCTATGTGGACAACAGACTGTAGAAGGAAGAGGTGGAGAAGGCAACTGGTGTAGGAGTCTGACCGTGGTCCAGGTTGGCACCTGTGAAGATAGCGAGAAAGGAGCTGGACTAACAAAGTGAAACTAACTAGAAAACGCCTGGGGTGAACCGAAATTAGAACAGGAGAACCAAAAGAAGCAGGTGATTTTTACTTTATTTATTTATTTTTTGTCCTTTAAACTAAACAAATGTTTACAAATACACGAAAGACGGATAGTAGCCCAGCTTTGAAGTAAAGTTAGAGATGCCTTTTATACGTCCAAATAATAATACAAGATTGTTGTGGTAAATATCCAACTCCAATAAGCTGGTGCAAAACCACACAACTCAGTTATATTTACAAGCTGTATGCCTAGATTGGGCGGATCTACCCCTACGAATTAGTCCCCGGCTGTGAGATCCCTTACTACTTGTGGCTTCTCCAGGCCATATGGTTCAGCTCTATCTTCCTTCCTCTACTTCCTCCCCTGTCTTTCTTCCTCCATCATCCCCAACCTTTCCTCCACTCTCTAAAACCTCCAGCTCCACCTTTCCCTTCCACTGCTCAAACACAGGCTCTATCCTTCATTTGACCAGTTAGAATGTGGAGAAGGTTCAAATGTAATCACTTGAGTATGTGATTTCTGCCTTGTCTTCAGGGCAGCCCCTCTTGAGGAAGCGGAATTAACATCAGAATACAAACAGTACCAGGGCAACCCAAAACACAAGACCACCCCTTGTGAAGAGAAGTATGGCAGAGTAGAAGGAACAGTAGTAGGTCATACGGCTGGGGCTACAATTCCACAGAGTACTTCAATAATAGGACACATTGCAATCATCCAATGCAATGCAATCATTGAATTGGAAAGTTCAATGTTAGAGAAGTATTTACATTTTTCCTGATTATCGTTAAGTTTCTTGTTCTTATGGATCTTTTATTTGTATCCCATCATAAGGCAGGCACGGCTGGTCGCCGTTTAGTATTGAGGAAATGGACACTTAAAGATATTAAATACCACAGAAATCAGGCAGAAAATAAATGAGATAATGGGACTTTAATTCTGGATGTTTTCCAGACACAAGCTACTTCGTATCTTGGGATACAGGAAACAAATGTGGTCCAAGATTGACAGGAATAAGGAGTTAGGGTAAGTCTCCTGGTGAGTAAAGGCTAAGGATGCTGGAAGCTTCAGCCATTGGAAGAAAGGCAGAAACACTCCGAAAGGGGAGACTTTCTTTTCTCTTTCTTTTTCCCCCCTGAAGATCAGGTTTTGCTTTAAGCTACTTTATCAAAATACAAACCGAGTGTTAATATGCAATATCCACGTGGAGATAGATCATCACCCAAGTATTCTGACTGGAAAGTGACGATTTCTAATGCCTGGCTCTTCCTCGTACTTTGGAAACTACCCATTCTGAAGCAGAGACTTTGGACCACTGAAGTAAAGACAGCTTGCTAGATAGCTCAGTGCCAACTTTTTAAGATGTTTGTAAGTTCAGAACCTTTCAACGTTTCTTTAGAGAACATCCCAGACATGTCCTAGTCGTCCTGGACCAACTCAAATAAAAATCACTTAAATGGTAACATGCTGTCTAGCTAATTCCTGTGAACTGAAACAATTCTGGGAGGGGTGAGGAATACTCAGAAGACTCCAGAAATAAACACAGAGGCAAGGCTTAAATTTTCAGGATTTACAAGATCTCCTTCCAGGGATGTAGAAGCAATGAATTAGCGAAGGGAAATCGGACCAAGAAGCTACCTGGAAATTCTACAGAGAGCTCCAGCAATGCAGTTTGAATTGCTGTGATGCATTGTAACTAACCTGCAAAAATGAAAATGTCTGAAGAGACACATATCTCTTGATCTGACTACTATTGAAACGCTGGACACCCAAAGAAATGGGAACTTCCCCAGGAATTTCATGTCAGGATGAAAAGGAGCCAGCAAGAGGGTGAACATGTCTCTCATAAAGAGATTTCCCACAACCCTAACAACCTGTAAGACGACCTTACAGAATGAGCCTGAAACCCAGGTAATAAGGGTCAGTGATTGGCGTGATCATACCTTAACCTGAGTCTGCTGAGACATGCGCAGCCTTGCAACTTCTGTAAAATATAAATTTTGATCTTATTTCAGGACCCAGAAGATAGACTTAGAAGGCTTTGGGGAACTTTTTGTCCCTCTCCCTAAGGTGGCCACATTGAATAAATCTTTTTTCTACTTTTCACTAATTTGGGTCTTTTTGTTGCCTTTTGAGGATCAGTTCCAGCACAACTTAGAATATCCCGGGTTCACGAATACAATCATCTCTTTGATCTATTGTTGATGCCTTACCTGAGGTAAGTAGACAATTTCGTCTTTGCAGAAAAATACCACACAATACAACATGCCCTTTCTGCTTGAAACAGCTAAGTGTGTAACCACTCTCATCTTCTGCATCCTACTCACCTGCCAAATTCCTGATGCCTGCATCTGATGTCACCTAAGCTTGATGGCATCCCGTCCCATTAATAATGTCTGTACAGTAAGCATCGAAAGCTGAAAAGATTGTATCATGTAAGTCAGGTTAGTAGCTATTCATAGTTATATACATTCAATTAATTAAAGTAGAATAAAATTTAAAAGACAAAAACTTGGCCTTACCATTACAGTGTTATGTATATAATATGAAATATTCTAGACTTTGGACAAAGCAGCAGTGGATATTTCTACCATGGGAGAATGTTCTATTGGATAGGACTATCTTTTTTTTTTCTCCAAATAAATTTTATTTTTATCGTTAAAAAGAGAGACTCATTTTTAAAAGTCCAGTGAATGAGGAAGAAATGATGTAGAAATCACATAAAACCACAATCAAAATATAATCACTGTTCACTTTCCTAGATTTTAACCATAAAACTCACATTTAAATGAGCATGCTTACATTTAAAAAATAAAGTCACATAAGAAAGATATAATTTTTACATTTCCTTTTCCTCTGACAGCACATTTTATTATGAATTCAATGCCAATGAAGACTCACCTATATAATCACTTTCATGGTTTCTTATGCTCATCATGTATTCATGGTTTACCTTGGATAGGACTATCTTAAAACCTAGGTGTTCTGGCTTTTGTTTTGTTTTGTTTTTTGCTTGTTTGTTTGGGGTTTTTGTTGGGTTTTTCTGTTTCTATTTTCTTCACAATTCTTTTCATAATATTTCAATAAACAAATCTCTCAAACATATTGTTTTATAAATCTTTCAATTCATAAAACATAGTTCCCTCTCCCCCATTCCTAAGTGTATAGATCTACCTTAGTATGACTAAATCCCATTACCATCACCCAAAACCAGTAAGGTAGATGGCATCAGGCTGACGTGGCCATCACAGAGATAAACTGACTCAGAAGTGAAGTGTGGCTAAATGCACATGCAAAGGCAAAGTGACGGCACGGATGGGCAAAAGCAGCTGCAGGGGGATTGCAACCCCATAGGAAGAACAAGAATATCAACCAATCAGAACCCCCAGAGCTCCCAGGGACTAAACCACCAGCCAATAGCATATGTAGCAGAGGATGGCCTTGCCAGGCATCAATGGGAGGAGAGGCCCTTGGTCCTTTGAAGGCTTTATGCCCCAGTGTAGGGGGATGCCAGGGCAGGGAGATGGGAGGGAGTGGGTGGAGTGATGGAGGAGCACCCTCATAGAAGCAGGAAGAGATGGGATAGGAGGTGTCAGGAGGGGAAACCAGGAAGGGGATAACATTTGAAATGTAAATAAAGGTACTATCCAATATAAGAAAAGAAAAAAAGAGCAGCTACAGTAATGTCAATATTACAATGGTAGAAGCTGTTGAATCAAACTTGAATATTAACTGAATATTCAAAAGAGATTTAAAAATGTGAAATTGACACAGCAGTGTGCAAGGGGGTATCACATTCAGACTTTAGGTGTGATCTGAAGACCACTGTGTTTTAAAGGCGATTTGCCTAGGATAGTTATTTAAACTGTGTAGTTCAGTCTTCTTTGACAGGGCCCTTGTCCTTTTTCCTGGTGATAAAAGAGTCTTAACAAACAGTAGTGTGCCACATGCTCTTACATGTAGCTAAGCATGATCATTTGCATAGTGATCCTAAGCTAATTCATTAGCTGAAAGCCCCAGTCCTCTCAAATTCTTACAAACTTAGTCAGTGACAAACCACCCTAAAACCATCAGTCCAAAAGCAGGACTGTGAAATACTCAGTCACAGAACTTGAATATGAATTAAGGTTGTCTTAGTTTCAGGTTAAAATTTGTGGTAGTAAGTTGAAAAAAAATTTAAAACATAAAATAATAAAATAAAAGTTCATTTTTATGATTTTCTAAAATGACAGGTGACATTCCTCCTCAGAGTGTGTCTGGAGACAAAACCATAGAGTAGTCAGTTTCTAGACTCATCAAAAAGAAAACCCAGTTGGCAAAAATTAGTACCAGGGAACCATTAGTGTGCTGCCAATAGAGGAAGTCAGAAATGGGGGCTGATCCTCCACTGGGGAGTGAGAACACTGATATATGGCAGACCTAATGGGGAGAGCAGCTGAAGATGAGTAGGATCCAGTTCAATCTGGAGCCAGTGCTCAGTGCCCTAGGGTCAGGAGAAGAGAGCAAGCCTTCTTTGGGAGTATTAGTTTTAAGACTCCTTTAGACAAAGGTCTTCCCCGTGGCGATACTTAATGAAGCAGCTCTCTGAGATGGTCTTAGCGTTTACGTACTTCTTTATTGGGAGTGGATGTCCATTCATATGCTTTACCTGTGGTGAACCAGGGATTATATAATTTGGGAGGAAGAGCATGAGACTATCCAAGGAGGGAAGGTCATTGGTTGAGGGCTACAGCTATTGAGATACCTCATTAACATAAAGAAGCATTTTAGGTGCCAAGCATTATGTGACTGGATGCCTTGGTCCTCTCAGTTGGAGGTCCTGGAACAGGCACTAGAGATAGGTAGGCGGAAGCTCCATCCTATTACCTCAGACCTCTGAGATTCTCAGAGTTTGAACATCCCCCACCTTACCATTTCTTATGCCTGTCTAGTGACGTGGTCCACATACCCTACAGGTGGGAAGTGTTAGCCAGTAGTTAATAGTACCAAAATTATATATAAATTACACATACACACACAGAGCCCTGCATGTTGGAATATGCAAAGTGTATGTTAAACAACTCCCAAGGAAAAGAAGGAACCAGAGAAAACTACAATATATATTTAGATACCAGCACTAATTAAAATCAACCACAATAAGTTCAAATTACATGTATTATGAGCAAGAGAAACATATATTGCCCTAGCTTTTACATCATAAGATAAATGCTTAAAGTTTTCAGATAAACATTTAGTTCCAGTAACTAGAGAATGTATAGAAAGGTAAAGAAAAAGTAGAAGAATAGAATAAAAAACAATTAAATACATTTGCTTACAAGTTTAATTAATTTTCCATAATTTTCCAATGTTTTGCTAACCAGAAAAATACAAAAAGAGAAAAAGCAAACTAATAACTCTTGAGTAATTATATATATATTTAAGTTAATATATACATTAAGAAATTATGTATACAATATATTATATATAAGTTAAGAAATTATATATATAATTTCTTAATATATATTTTCTTAGCATATAAATCATGATGTTATGATGTTCTGTATATGCTTTGTCATTCCTCATTCTCCACTGAACTCATCCATCCCTTCCTTTTAACTGGACATTTTCTCAAGGAAAAAGCCCTTTCTGCCTTCATTATTGACAATGGAGTCTGTAGTTATCTTGCCTTTTCCCCACCTTGCTCCCTTCATATCATTTCTTCTCCTTCATAATCTCCTTTCAAGTTTCATGAAACACACACACACACACACACACACACACACACTCATGCATGCATGCACACACCCAAGCATGCATACATTCCATGTCTAGCTTATTTTACTTAACATATGATTTCTAACTTCATCCATTTTCTTGAAAATGTCCTTATATAATTTCTCTTTGTGGCCAAATAAAATTCTATTCTGTATGGGCATCATGGTTTCTTCTCTATTCATCTGTGAATGAGTATCTGGACTGGTTCCATTTCCTGTGTTTTGTGAATGATCCAGTGATCAGCATGATGTACAAGGATCTAAGGTAGAACCTTCAGGTTACTACTTCACTGATTATAACAGCACGTGGTATAGTTGAGTGTGACTTGAGTGTTCTGAAAACTCTCTATGCTGACTTCCAAATGCTCTCCGATGGTCTCCTGGTCATGATTTGGTGCTCTCTCACAGTGACTTCCATAATGGAGACACTAATTTATACTTCCACCACCAGTGACCAAGGGTTGCTCCTTCTCTACCTCCTCATCAGCATCTATTGGCATCTATTTCCTTGATGTTAGTTATTCAACAGGGATGTGATGGAACTTCAAAGTCGTTTTCATCCATTTCTCCAGTGCTAAAGATACTTTTCAAGTGTTTCTTGGCCATTTGTATGTTCGTTAATTTGCTTATTTATTTCTGAGAACTGTCTTTTCTTATCACCATATCATTTATTGGTTTTAATATTTGTTTCTGCTTGTATGATAGTCATGGAGAAGAACGAAAATCGTAATGGAAAAAGAGCAAAACTTGTGAAGATGAGCATAGAGGAGAAGGAAAGTAAAACCAGACCAACCACATAGATCTGATTAACAGTTCATACAATCAAGAATATATCATGTAACAAAGATAATATTAAAAAACCATAGGAGGCATGGCAATTAAATTAATATTCTTTGTGAATTTAAGATTTTATTAAAACAAATTAAATTGGACCCCTTATGCTGTATACAAAACTATTCTAAGTGGGTTGAATCCAAAAATAAAAATTTTAAATGTTTAAATTTGACTGGAAACCCCCCCCCACACACACACACAGTGCTCTCAGGGACTAAATCACCAACCAAAGAATATATATGGATGGGCCCATTGACTCCAGTTACATATGTAGTAGAGACAGGAGTGCGTGAATGGGAAAGAACCCTCATAGAGTCAAAGGGGAGAGGGACTAGGATAGGGGGTTTGTGGAGGGAAGACTGGGAAGGGGGAAACATTTAAAATGTAAATAATAAAATAACCAATAAAAATTACAGTATTTGGAAATACTGTAATGATGCATAGATAGGAAGCTTTTATTTTAATGATGAGATAAAAGGATCAAGCACAATGTTGATAAGAACAAACATACTAAGCCAGGTAATGTTGGTGCCTTTAATCCCAGCACTCAGGAGGCAGAGGCAGTCAGATCTCTGCGAGTTCAAATCCAGCCTTATCTACGAAGGACCTCCAGAGCTACACAGAGGAACTCTGTCAAAAATAAAAATAAAGAAAAGAGATTGCAACAAATGAAATAATGGCCTTGTAGGTGGCATATTACTATAAGTCTAATACTGAGATAGCTTGGGCCATATAGTTTCTAGGATAGTTGGAAATGCATAGTGTTATCATGTATAAATGAATCAAAAGAGCAATAAAAGGTAATAAAAGTAAAAATAGTAAAAATAACATGATATATAATGGGAGAAAGAGTTGCAACTCACTTACCAATTCAAAGCTTAATAGTGAGAACAATAAGATTTTCTGCAAATCAATTCAAAACCAAGAGCTTCCTAGAAAATTAGCTATAGGTATATTTATAAAAGTGTGGACAGCAAGGGTTGGGGATTTAGCTCAGCGGTAGAGTGCTTGCCTAGCAAGCACAAGGCCCTGGGTTTGGTCCCCAGCTCCAAAAAAAAAAAGAAAAAGAAAAAGAAAAAGAAAAAAAAAGTGTGGACAGCAAATAGTAAGCATGTGTATGGAGCTATCCACTGGAACAATTAATTCATCAGTGGCTAAATCACTGTAGAAACTGACTCTTCCCGTCATCAGCTATGGAATTGAGTCGCTCCCTACTCATAACTGTGATGATGGATCCAATCTTGCTTACATTCTACATAAGCAACCAGAGTTGCTGTGATTCCATGGTGATAATGACCACATCTTACAGAGAAGACAGTGTTTCATAGCCCTTTTCCCTTTTATTTAGTTCTTAGGCTCCACTCTTCTTGTGTAACTTGCCCTGAGTTTTTAAAGGGATGATATGTATATCTTATCGAGGGTTGAGAAATTAAAAGTCACTCTCCAGATGCCATGCTCTCAATGTCTCAGGTACTGAAGAGCTGACTAAGGATGGCTAGGAAAAGAATAAAAGCAAACACACACATACACATACAGAAAAGCTGGGGGTCAGGTGGGATCCTTATCCTTTGAAGGAGTGGTGTCACCTATGCTATAACTCAAATCCTCAGCCCCTTTATTATTTACAGAACAATGGGCAGTAGTTATCTAGTCTCTATAAGAGGTCTCTGTAGCGGTCTCAGTCTCAAGTTGTAAATACTTGGGTGGAGAAGGCTTCATTTGGTAAATTTTGCACATACTATTCAATGGTTCTTGAACACTCAGAGTCAGACAAGAGGGAGGATTTATATTTCTGACACTGACTGTATAGGGACTATTTTACCATCCCATGGGTCTGAGGCATTGGTCCTTGACATAGCCTTACCAATACCAACAAGTTACTTCAATGTAGGACTTCATTCACTCTTTTTACATTCATGCAATGGTTCCCACATTCAAAACACTTAGCAGTCATGAGTCTCAATGCCAGTTTTTCTTGACCAAAACTCTAAGCCTCAGGAGAACAGGTAATTTTGTTCCAATAAAACAATAACAATCAAAGATAATAGTTTCCTTTCATAGTTCAATATATTCTTAATACTGCTTTAAGCATTTTATATTGATGAACTTAGTTACTACCATAACCATCCAGAGAAGAAAGTATCTTGATTAAAGTGGGGAAAGCTTTGGTGTTCGGATATCTATTACTTGTTTACTATTGGTTTTCTCATAGCTATCGCCCCACCCTGTACAGGTTCTTCAACGATTCTAGGAAAATTTTTACTGTTTCGAGAATATCAATAATCAAAACTTGAAACTAAAAATATCCACAATTCTTATTTATTGATATTACACTTTCTTAGACTTTCACTAGGCACCTTATAATTTCAAGGTTCTGAGAAATTCTATAAGAAGACATGTTCCATTTTGCCCAGCATTTCTTAAAGAAAACCATGCCCTCGTTTAGACTTTGTTCCTGGTTGCTTCTTTTTTTACTTGCATTATATCTGTTTGTCAATGTGATGATGTTCTAATGCTTACATGTAGTTTTATATCAACATATAATGAAAGTTATTTTTATGACTTTTTTACATTGTGACCAGAAAATTCTATGAAGCTTGTGTTGTTGGCCATGTTCGGGGACCCTTTGGATTGTTGCTCCATCTGAAACTTCGCATAGAGAATTGATGTTGGGTCTTGGTAATTAATCACTTAGCGCCTTTCCAAGTCAGAAATCTAAAAGAGAACTATGCAGTCTGCCTTGCCTAACAAAATGTGGTCCCCAATGGGGACACACTACATTCCATTTTAGGAAGATGTAAAGAGAAGTTTTCTGATAGACAGGTCTCTGTCTCTGTCTCTGTCTCTCTCTGCCTCTCTCTCTGTCTCTCTCTCTCTCTCTCTCTCTCTCTCTTTCTTTCTTTCTTTCTCTCTTACCTATGTATTTCTGACAGCAGTGAACATAGAGGTACAAACCCCCTTTGGACAATATGTCTCTTGGCTGACCATTCCATTTTACTCATATTCTCTGTGAATCTCATATTAACATGATTTCACAGCATCTCCTGAATCACCCATTGTTTTTATTAGAAGCCCATAGAGAGGAGGAAAGTGGTTTCAACATTGCCTTTAAGACAGAAGTTGATTTGAATAACTTCTTTAGTCTTCTAATAAAAACAAACCACCAAAATCTACTTAATTCTAGCAATAAAATATATCAACGGGATAGATTCCTCTCTTTTCAAAAGCACAGAAAGCTGCAGAGATACTGGGGAGAACTACATGACTCAGGATGAAGATTGTCTGGAACAACCATTGATTGTTGGATCTATATGCCACCCATGTGACAAACAAAAAGACCAATTAACTAGTCTATGGTTCACATCTGGACATAGTAAGTATGCGTCAAGCCTTGACCAATGAAAACCTCTTGAAATCTGTGGCATCAGAAAGCTCATGTGGTTGGCAGTATTGTAGATTTTGTCAAATTGGCTTTGATTGAAAACTAGATGACTGAGAGATTGTTTTCTTTGATCTCTTACACTCAAAGGTATCATTGAAACTAGAAGTGCCCAAGCCACGTGTTCCATATATAAAGTAATGATTAACATTGGTCGATAGCTACAACATTCCAAGGGAGAGGTCTCCAGAGTATCTATTTGACCACAATAAGTTAATATCCTTCACAGAGAATATGGAATGCTAGGTTTAATGTCTTCTTTTTAACATCTCACACTGTGGTAGATATACAGCACGTAGTAGGTCCACAATTAATATTTCTGACTGTGTGACTTGATTACTTTAAATAGGTAACGTGATTTCACAGCATCTCTGGAATCACCCATTGATAAGTTTGACTGAGTTCTATTAGCAAATACAGCTGAAGAATATATTAGTCTGCCATACCTATCCCAAATTTGGGACATTACTGTGCTCTTATTGCTCTCTGGGCATGCCCAAAGTGATCTGGGCACTTGTAGCATGCTGTCTTAGGTGTGGTCTGTGTTGCCCATGTGAATGCTCTTTGTCTGGGCTGTGACACTTCCCTTCATGTTTAAAACAACAGAGATGTACAGACCCTGGCCCTTTAGATTCATCCATATATCCATAGAATCCTAGCAACCCAAAGTATTATCTTTATTCAGAAGAAGTAGAGCACTTTTAAAGTGTGGTGTGTGTGTGTGTGTGTGTGTGTGTGTGTGTGTGTGTGTGTGTGTGTGTGTGTGTGTGTATATATATATATTTCTGAAATGGTCATTTTCCCCCTCAGCTATGCCATTATAGTGATCAGCCAAGCTCCGGCAAGGTAAATACTTTTGGAAAATAAGTGGAAATTTGCTGCAAATCAGTCCCTTTTGTGCATGGCCGCGGGAGCATGTTGAAATGTTTGGACACTAATACCCATTCATTTTCTTGGCTCCATAAATAAAAGCCGCCAGCTCTGTGGCGGCCGTGAAATGGTATTCTTCAGGGCCCAGCAGGAACCCCCATCCTTATTACCTCTGCAGGGGGCAGGACAGGCCCAAAATAGCAAGACAACTAAATCAAGACATTTTCAATGTCTAACAAAATGACTGTGTTTTAGAAAGAACCAAAAGGTTGGAAAAAATTGGACAGCTTTTGTCCTTAGAGTAATACCTTTGTTAAAGGAGTTCAGATGGGAAAAAAGGAATCTTTTAAAAATGCATAAGCATATTTCTGAATATCATTTAAAATCTCCAAAGATCTTATGAAACTCTAAATTGGAGGCACTGAGGGAGTCATCGAGGGACTTCCAGCTGCAGATAGATTCTATTTGGGGACCCCAGACCACAGCTCATAATGGGGCCCTAGAAAGAATAGGGCTTGTGTTATTATGTGTATAGGTTTGATGGGGTTGGGGTGGGGGCGGGGTACAGCTTCGGAAAGGAGGTCAGTAGAGCTTTAAAGGAAACTCAGCATCTATTATGGCCTTAGATGAACATTTTCTTTTTCTAAATGGGCTAGTGGGTCTGAGCAGATTTTAGCTATTCCTATTTCTTCTACCTAAGAGAAAAATTAGAGAAAGCACTTTCTTAGTTATGAAGACCTTGCATTAAGATGACAAGGGGGAGAGAAGTGTTTAAGAGATATTTCTGGAGTCTTCGCCTTGTCTGGTTGGAAGCACTGTTCACCCAGTTTGAATAAATGGCAAATCTCTTCTTTTGTCACTTTATATCCTACAAGTTAGTTTCCAGTCTAATAACAATTAGTACGGATTCTTTTTCTTCGGATGATGCAGTACTGTGTGTCTGACATTACTATAATTAAGCGTGGAAATGTAACATAAATCTGACACAAACCAGTCATTTTATGGGGTATAACTCCAAAGGTGTTTTTCTTAATGTACACAGTAGGAGACGTTTGCCAAGTCTCTCAAAGTTAGCTTGTCATTCCGGTCTGAAACACAGGACTTTTGGGTTTTTATTTTTATTTTTATTTTTATTTTTTTAGAAGTTGATAAACAATCACTTTCCACCAATCTCATCTTCAGCCTTTTATGACTCAGACTTTAATGAGAGCTATAAACATTACCTTGCCTAATAAAAATTCCAGTATTTCAGAGCTGGCTCAGAGAATGTGAACCACATCTGGTGACAACTGGAGCTAATTAATATCTTTATAGGTGTCTTCCATCCGCTAGAGTTTAAACAGAAATAGTCAGGGGTGCTTACATCAAAGCCCGAGGCAATCAAGGGCTGTTGCTTGCTTTCCAGTCTGAACTGATAACAACTAGACCAAATTTTTATAGGTTTGTAAAAAGCTGAGTGTAGAGGCGGTTCATGCAGGGAAGCACTTTGCTCCAACATTCAGGCCACTTGGGGTTCCTGTCCCTGTTTTCTCTGCCACAGGGCAGCTACCCTGACTAGGTTGACACATGGACAATCAACATAGAAAAAAAAATCTAGCAAGATGGGTGTGGGACAGTTACACTTATCTATTAACAAAGCACCCAGTGACCTCATCACACCGGATCTTCTCCCAGTGATCTTTAAGATTTTTCTCAGTCAAGCATTTGCTCGTGGTACAGATAGCGTTTATCTAACAAGACCAGGGAAAATGGAAAGAAGCGAGATGAGCTAGTTGGTGCAAGTGGTGCTAATGTGTGTTTTGAAGCGTACCAATTGGCCTAGAGCAAAGTCGCAGCACTAGGCTAAACATGCAGGTGGTCGCTGGGCTTCTTTTTCAAAGGTTACCCTACAAAGAGGACGCTCGCCCTACGCTGTCAATATGGGCAGTACCCCAGGAGCTCCAGGACAATCAGAAAATAATGACAGCAACCTGACCATGGTTAAGTACATAACATGCTGAAGGTTCACGGACTCATAGTCTGGAACAATAAAGGAAAAATAAAGAGGCCTCCTTGGCCGGCCCCAACTGTTATTAGCCATGCTGTGAGCTCAAGGAAAGGTATGCTATGGACTGCCATTTCAATTGAGACCAGGTTAATCTCTCAATTGGAGGAGAAGAAAAACAAGAGCAGAAAAGCTGTCCTCAGAACCAAGAGAGGGAGCAAATGACAATATCATTATTTGCATAATCTGCATTTAACTCTTTACCAATGGAGACCACATTTCCTTCAAATAAGCTTAATTTTCATTAACCGAGTGGGCAGAGAGTTCTAACACCCCAAAGTTCAGCCAATGAACATATTACCTAATACTGATTTTCAGTATACTGTTGAGATTTCCAGGTTAGAGAGGAAAGCTATAACCACACAGATTAAGAGTGGTGTGTTTGTATTAAGGAGACATCACTGTCCTATCTTTTGCCATTATGGCTGACTTTGTGATATTTAGGAAGTGGTGATGGATCCTGTTTTACCTTCCTTGCTCATTGGAATGGTGTAAGGGAAATGGGACTTAACTAAGCCACACAATACAATAGTCGTTGTCAAAATTTCTTACAAACAAATGAGTTGTCAGCCTGTTATTAAAGGAAAAACTGAAATACTGATTATATGTTTAAAGTTTAAATTGATTCCCTTTAAATGGGATGGTGACAGTGGGTGCTTCAGAAGAGGAAGGAGATTGTGGAGGGAATGTCAGCAGCAAAAAAAATTATTTGAAACTGAAGTCTTACAAGAAGAGTGTGGCAAGTGAAACTGGGATTTCTTATGAGGAATGTCTTCAGTCCACCCATCCACCCATCCACCCATCCATCCATCATCCATCCATCCATCCATCCATCCATCCATCCATCCATCCATCCGTCCATCCATCACTTATCCATCCACTATCTATCCATCTATCATCCATCCATCCATCATCCATCCATCATCTACCCAACTTTCTCTCTGCTTTTCTAGGTATCTCATCTGTCATTTTATCTCTTAAATAAAATATGAGGGCATAGCGTTTTTGAAAATCTGATGTACAATCCATAGTATTCTCTAGAAAGAAAAAAATTAAAAAAAAAAAAAAACAAGAGTCTATAGCAAACGTGTTCTTAGTTCTGAAAAGGAGCCTATAGTTAGCTCTCAAGGTCATTGTTAATCAGATTTATTGAGTCTCATCTTACTCTGGATATACAGAGATGAAAAAGCTGAAAAGTGGGATTAAGTATAGGTAGTGACATATTTATATCATTAAATGGGGTCAGAGTTTCATAGAGAAATTGTTTTGAACATTCTTGGGAGGAAAATAGAATATATTTCCTTATTATCATTTACTTTTATTACTTATAGAAATAGAGCAAAGGAAAATACATTAGAATAGAAATGAAGTTTGCATTCCCTTAGCTTTCAGCTGAATATCACAACTGTTTGTAGCACATTCTATTCTTTTCCAATTGTTATACATTTTTCTTTCTGAAAAAGTCATGATTATACTATGTCATACCTTTTTCCTCAGGTATAACTAAAATCTACAAGAGTTTTCATCCTTTACATTCAGTTGCATGAAGCTTCATTTTCTTAGTTGAATGTTTGGATTATGGCAAATGCTTTGTTTAATACTAAATGAAAGTATAATACAATAGAACGTAATTAAGTGATATTAAAGCACTCTCTCATTTGAACTTAGTTTCTCATGCAAATTCTTCTGAGAAGAGGAAATTTTGAGGAGCAGCACATCTGGATAATGAGCCTCTTTCCTGTAGATATTCATTTAAACAGTAAATTTTCCTGAGTATTTTTAGCACTAGCTTTCTAGTGAATGAAGAAAATATTTCTATAGTTTCAAGATATATTTAAACACACCTTGTTTCATACCTCATATTGGAAACAAATCCCATAGGTAAAGGCCATCATGTGTCAGAATGCCTCACCTTGTAGAAACAATGTCACCCGACCTGCTGCACTAGCCCAGGCTCTGGATATTAGTTCATTCCTGCAGGTGATTCTCTTTTGGTTGAATTAAACACAGGGTGTCTCTTCCACCATACACCCAGTTAGTTATGTCTCAGAACACTGCAGGCATTGTAAGGGTTCTATATGTTTCGGTCTTGACACAGACTGCCACCTACTTGCAGTGCTGTTTTGGATCTCTTGCTTGTAGAGACTATAGATGCTAACACAGCGGGTGGGGGTTAGTCAATATGGTCCTGGTGAAGATTTGAAATCTACAATGTTTTCCAATGCATAAAAGTAAGCTCCAAGCTACAGAAGGAGCACAAGCTATGGCAGTGTAGCTCCCTCAGAAAGGACTACATACATCAATGAAGTTGGTAACTGATGAATGGGTGCTGTAGCTGGTAAAGAAAGTGACACATCTGTGGAAACTTACACATTACGCTTCTGCATTCAACCCCAGTACCACCATTAATTATGCTTTCAGTTTTCACAAAATCAAATGATCATTTATTTGTATTTTTTCAACAGCTTGGATGTCTGAGGTAGTTTAGGATTTAAAAGCTCCATTGTACTGCAACCAGTGAGCTATTAAAATTAATTTGCACACCCATTAAACCTTTGGCAAGTTCATTTAAGGCAGATATTGCATGCAGGTCATTGGAGTTACAGAAGTGCTCAAACCAGAATAAGCAAGCTCGGGCAATCCTAAGATGAAACGTGTTTAGAAAACTGCTCTCATACATTTTTCTTTGAGTAAGTGTGCCGTAGCTCCTTTCTTAGGACGGTTTTCCTGAAGCACCTCTTGACCACAGTCTAATAATAGATTTTAAATGTCTAGGATTAGATTCCAAATAAGGTTGGGCAGAAAACCTGGGAAGTACAGAATAAGGAGTACTATTAACACTTCTGGAGATTAATATTCAAACCCTTAGAACTAAGAATTTCACAAGTAGTAAGTTGTAGTCAGAAAAAAAATGATTAGTAGATTCTCTCTCTAATAATTTAAGAGAGAAAAGAACATTGAAACAGAATGGCAGAAATGCTGATCATCACTGGGTACTTTGGTACTTTGGAAGTTAGATGACGGGGCTTCGATTCCTGCCCTTGGCAAAGGTGTTAGGAAGGTGCAGTTTCTTGAGCAGCACTGAGCACTGAGGACTAGTTGTTAAATCTGTTCTTGCTTGATCTCAGACAGTTATTGGTAGACGTTTCATTGAGTCTTTGCATTAAAAATAACCATCTGCAGAAATTAAAGAGCCCGTGCCATTACAAAGAACCTTCTTACAATTTCCTTCCTCACCAGTATTCCTTTACCAAGATGCTTTCTCTACAAGTAGGGCATTGGAAAGTTTAGTGAGTAAGTCATCATTTTTGTTTCCATGGCAAATAAATAAATTTTGGGAATCCGGTACATACTATCTTACATCATGCAAACATTATGGAAAGCCACAATTCTGTGCTGAGTGACAGGTAAAGTTCATAGAAACCACAGCAGCATGTAGAATTACAGTTGGAATTCAGAAATGAATTGGTACCATTCTGACTTGAAAACTTTACAAATAAGTTGTGTAACAAAGTTTCTGAGAAAGGAGGGTGTGTGTGTGCGTGTGTGTGCGAGAGAGAGAGAGAGAGAGAGAGAGAGAGAGAGAGAGAGAGAGAGAGAGAGAGGAGAGAGAGTTCCCACAGCAATACATACAAAGTTAGTTTTAAGCCTGAGTAGGAGAAGGATGAGTACTGAACATTCCTCACTGAAGTATTGCCTTACTTCTATACCCCATACACAATCTTAAAACATTGTTTGCTACTTAGTTTTCATATCTATTAATAAAATTCCTTAGGTATCTAGATGAGGGTCTTTTTTGGCAAGTCTTGCACGCTAGAAAGATAAAGGTACCTTTACCACTTTGTCTTCTCATATTTGAGCAGAGTTCTTTTTGGTTTGTTTTGCTTTGTTTTATTCATGAACTAAAGGGAAGTTGGAAATGCGTGTGTGGAAGTGGGCAGAAAGAGAGTGCACACACCATGTCGTAGATGCTTTTACATGGTTGTTGTAAAGTCTTCACAAACCCAGGGCCTTCAGCCAGAACAAAGTCACTTGTCAGAGATCAGAAGCTCACTAGCTCAGTTGGGATCAACACGGGCCTATCCCTTGGCTTTAGTGCTCTTACCTAGATGCAGTGCCTGTTAAAAGTGACTGAGATACTGCTTGGATTCCAGGGAATCATAAATCAAAAGCATGCACACTTTCTTCTCTGATGATTAGTTTATCAAACCTTGAATTTATCTTTCCAGTTGGTATACAGTGACCTTGAGCAGTGTCAATACCGCTTGCTCTTGTACATACTCCAGAACTTTCTTCCACAGCTGTTATCTCAAATCAGGAAACAAGTGTACCTGCTCCTCCCCCTACCCTCGTGGGTCTAATTCCACAGGCTGTCCTGGTGATCACTATGTAGCCTTAGCTGGTCTCTTCTGCCAACAAAGATCAAACAATCCTCCTGCCTCAACCTGAATTCCTACAGGTGTGTCACCATGACACATAACACATGACAGATATAAAATACACTTTTGTTTGTTTTTTGAAACAGGGTTTCCTCTTTGTAACCCTGGATGTCCTGGAACTTACTCTTTAGACCAGGCTGGCCCTGATATCCAGATACCTGCCTCTGAGTGCTGAGACTAAAGGTATGAGCTGTCACCACCTGAATTTTAAATATATTTATGAGATTAATTTTCTTAAAAATAAAGACCAAATGGACCTTAAAATGTAAGTTCTATGAATGGGAGAATAACATATACAAAAAGAAACCATTAAAACCTAACCTTTCCATCATTTAAGGTTTTTTGTTTTGTTTTGTTTTTTTAAAGGTGGTTTGACTTCTTGCCTAGTTAGGTTGGCTAGTTTGACTTCCTTTTTTATTAAAATTATATTATCTAAAACAATTTTAAAATGTAAATATATTTTAATCATGTTCTTTCTCTCCCCCAAGTCCTTCACAATTTCTCTCGACCCAATACCAAGAAAACAAAATAAAACAACACCCAAACAGAAAAACAAACAAACACACCAAAACAAAAAAGACAACACCAAATAAAATCACACAAAAAACTGTGGAGTTCATTATATGTCAATCATCTATTCCTGAACATGAAGTCTGCCCTTGAATGGTTGATACCTAGTGTCATGCCATTGGGGAAGACTGGTTTTCCCTCCACCAAGAGGTAGCTATAATGATAATTTAGTTGCTAACTTTTACCCTAGTGGCCATATTTTCATTCATTCATTCATTCATTCATTCATTCATTCATTCATTCATTCACTCATTCATTCATTTGTTCATTCAATAATCAACAAAATAAAATATACAATAAGGTAAAACAGAAGTATCACATGTAACTTTGTGATACAGGACAAAGCAAAAAACGGAAAAGAGCTCAAGACAAGGCATAAGAAACAGAGAGTCACTCATTTGTACTCTAAGCAATCCCATGTCAGAAACTAAACTGTAAGCCATAATGTATAGGCTGAGGACCTGATGCAGATCCTTGTGGGCCTGTATATGCTGTCACAGTCTATGTGAGTTGCTAATATGACCTTCAAGGGGAATAAGGTCTGAAAGGAAACAGATTGCATGGACTCTGCCATTGACTTTCACTTAAACCCAGCATTTACAACAGGAAAACACTGAGGGCTCCACCCTGGCTGTGAGAGAATCTGCAAACCCAGTGAATAAATTCAGTCCAGGCAGGTGCAGCAGAGGAAATGTCTCTGCTTCTCTCAAGAGCAAGGCTTCATACACAGCTTCTTCACAGAGCTTTCTGCTGGATTTCCCCCAACCGGAGGCCACCTGTAAGAACATGTGACCTTTTAGCCTGGGGCTGCTTGGTGCCATCCCACATAGACAAGCAGCCACAGCATACTACATTCTGTGCGCCCCTAAGTCTCGGAGATGGCTTTTCTGAAGTGCACACCTGTCCATTAGGAATGGCAACCAGGCTCTCAACTCATTTCACATAGGATACTGCAGAGCGGTGGATGGTAATGACTTTGGAGTGTTTTGTCTTTGACAATGAGCTGGAATCTTGACTATGCAATTGACTGCGGCTACATAAATTGCTATTTGGAATGAATCTTAATATATACACTTGTGTATATGAATACAGCTAGCTGCACTTTCCCCATACGATCATGGTTTGTTAACATCCTACCCGTTTTAAGTGAGCAAATTTGAATAAAATGGCTGCGTAATACATTCCGTGTTAACATCGGCAATTTAAAAAGCCCAAGGATTAAAAGTTAATTCCATCCTTTTAATTCAAGGGACATATAAATGCCATTCCGGGGAGAGCCAACTCCTCTTTTATCCGTCCTTTCATGCTGCCTCCTCACTAATTCTTGGTTGTTCAAATGCTACCTACATAATAAAAGCCTTGAGTTAATTTACTAAGATTTTACACCAGTGCAAATGAAAGAAAGGAGAGTGCTAAACAAGGCAATTAGCACTCTGTTTAGTGCACTCCCAAAATAAATGTGGGCAATTTACAATTTGGCAAATGGTACTCTATCCAGATCCAACTCATTTATGCCTAAGGGGGTGGTACAGTTCATTAGGGGGAAAAAGTGTTTATATATATTATGCTATTGAGGCCCAACCCATTTTGTTCTTCAGCAACAGATGTGACTCCTCCCGAGGTTTATTAGTGTTTCTTGCAGAAAAATGCCAAACCATTGTGCTTCACAAATAAATGGTCCAAAAAAGAATGCCTTTACCATTGAGTCCTCAGTGGCCCGCTTTTTTATTTTCATTTTTTTTTTAATTTTTACAAGTTGGGGATGTGCACCAGTGGGCAGGAGATGATTTAAGAAACTTAAGAGTGGTGGGGTGGGGCCTTAGCTGGAAGCTTGCATTTTGGTCTGATCCCAGTGGCTGGGATCTGTTGGAAGTGTGCACTTGAAGTACTGCTGACTTTCTTAATTGACAGGGAGGTCGCTCCAAGCCTTTCATGTTTATTCTTGTAAGCCTCTTATTAGCGCAAAAATAATAGATGTTGTTAATGCGGAAGCACAACCAACATTAATATTTAAGATGCTCAAATGATAAAGGTTAAACACGTGTTTATATTGCATTGGAACAAAGAGCTTTACAAAATAGTTTGGAAGCATAACGATGGTCCAAACTTGTTTCACCCCACTTCGAGGCTCTCTTTCTTTGGGTTTCACTCTTTGTTTTAGGAAGATGTAGCTCTCCAAGGCCACACTCGCATACCATTCTCCTCCGGAATCTGTAATCCTGTTGGAAGGGGATTTTTTTTTTTTAATGACATCTACATAAGGGAGGTGCAATAAAACCGCCAGCCTCTCTTGTATTGTTTATTTCTGAGTCTGCATAGCTCCATTCAGTGGGGAAGAGGGAAAAAAAAAGACAAGGCAAAGTAAAAGCATTCTTTTGTGCCCTCTAGCTGCTAGAAGCACAAATAGAAAATACAGTTCTCTCATGATGACTAAATTCACCTAATCTAACGTGGGGTGGGGGGCGGGGAGGGCACACATTTGCTATGAACTAAATGTCCATCTTTCTTTACGTAAGAAAAGATACCCAGGTAAATAAAAGTTGGCCACCTTGGATTCACCGTGCCTTCGTTTTCATGAGACAAAGCAAAGTAATAATTCATGAGTGGCTCTCAGAAGATTAAACTGGGATATCCCTTTGGTGGAGCAGCTAATTAAGACGACACACGTAGTTTGAACTGACTACCGCTCCCAGTATTCACCACTGCTCTGCGTTTTTAATGGACACGGAGTAGGGATCTCAGGGCCGAGTGACTTTTGTTCGTTTTAGGAACATTGCAACTGCTTTTGGCATCGTGAGGAAGCTGGGAAGGGTATGCAGGTTCATGAAGGTGAACAGGTCCTGAGGGCTGCCTGGATCTGGAGTCTTCCTCACTCAGGCCGCCCTTAAGGAACTCTGTTGATTTGGGGAAGATACTCTGGATAGCAGTTGGAGTTCCAGCCCTTTGTTATCCAGGCTCCAAAGAAAAACAACAACAACAACAACAACACGACAACAACAAAAAATGTGTGTGGTGTAACTCTCTTACAACGCGGAGAATGTTCTAGTTAGGCGAATAGGATTTTTGGAAGATTCCACAGAGGAAAACCCAGAAACCTGGAATGCCTACTTTGTTGCACAATTCCTGTATGAGGAGGAAAACTCTCACAAGTTGGAGCAAATCAGCCGTTCCAGATTGTGTGTATGTAAGAGAGAGAGAGAGAGAGAGAGAGAGAGAGAGAGAGAGAGAGAGAGTGCAGAATTTAAACACAACAACACTGCTCTCCAGGTTTTCGAAGAAAATGGTTCCAGAAGTGCCGGGCATTCTCTGTGCATCCCAGAGAGTGAGTGCAGAGGGGGAGGGGTGCCCGGGGGTAAGAAGGAAGTTGAGCTGTTTAATGATTCAAGGGGATCTACGAGAATACTCTCCCCCACTTCCTTCCCTGAAGTGAAGGCACAGTTCAGAGGACTCAGCTGAGGAGCCTCACAGCCATTCCCAGCAATTCCCGGGACGTGGCGAGTTCATCCGAAAGGGCTCTGTCTCAACAGATGTTCTAAGTGGCGCCTCCTGAGTCGCTCTTGTGTGGTGGAGAAATACAGAAATCAAGCTAAATCAAATTAGGCAGCGGAGTAAGAAAATAAAGGTCAGGTCCACCAGCAACCGAGGAAACAGCCTAAGCCAATGTGGCCATCTTCAGTCAGGAACTAATTAAGGGCTGATTGTCCTTCTCGGCGAAACCTCAAAAAATGCATGGTGGTGAATTATTAAAAACAACAACAAGAAATAACGCAAAACCCCCACTCTCTGCAGTACGCCAGATGAAAAGATAAGGAGACATAATATCCAGCGGAACCGTGCCTCTCGGACACAGATAGTCCCTAAATCCCCAGCTCTCTTTGTTTTGATTACATTTTTTTTTCATCCTTGAAGGGAGCAGGGAGGAAACTCTAAGCCTGTCTTGTGTTACAGCTCCCTTACCTTTGTCTGCCCATCTCAGCTGGTATTTAATTGGTCAGCAATAGGAGGGAAGTCTCCTTTGAGGTAATGAATATTGACTGTTTATGTTGAAATGTCACTGTGAAAAGAAAGCCCGGCACCAAAGAAGGAGAACCCAGTGTGAGGCTCCGACACAAAGGAGCCTCGGGAGAAACCAGGCACTGAAAAGCAAAGCAGCTGAAATTCAAAGAACACACTGAACAGAAATGGCCAACCTGTGTGGGAATTTTAAGTTAGCAGTTGGCAGGTGAAAAAGTCATTATTGTTACCTGTTAGAACCCAACGTAATTTCATGTTTCCTCCAAGACTGCCTTCATGGGCCAGGATTCCTGGGAATGCTTTCATTCAGAAACCACGGTCAGCTTTCAGGGAATAATTTCCACTTGGTGAGAATGAGGTAAAAACCTAACCAGCCCCCGATTCCACAATTCTGAATGACAGGAAGAGGGGAGGACACGCTGCTACTGTACAGAGACAGCAAGATCCACCTAGGTAGGCTCTGCCCTCTCAAACAGATCCACTGGGCTGTTGAAGTTTCTGTAGTGGCAATTAGAGATTTCCAGGTAAACAAGGAAAGAAAAGGAACACATTGTCACAGGCCGAGTCCAGTGTGCTAATGAGCTCTGCCGTGTTGAACATATTATCAGTTCATAATTTGGGATATTGTCTTCAGTGTTTCTTGGTCATTTGAAAGTGTCTGTGAGCTGGCAGCTGATACTGTTTCCTTAACCCTTTCTGCTCTGTCCCTTGAACCTTCGTTTATGTTTGTCTTGTTCAGCCATAATGGATTCGATGTTACTTCCTGAATTGGACTTTCCCATTTTATATTTTTATCCCCCACATGGTAACCAGCTGGATGGGGCAATCTCAAGAGAAAAAAACTTAAGGAAAACTTAATCTAGCCTATGCGGTTTCCAGTCATGGAGAGTTTTAACTTGGCCAAGCCCCTGATGTTCGGAAGTCGTCTCTCTGTCTCTCTCCTTTGGATTTCACTGTATCTTGTAAGTTAACGGTGATCATAAGCATCTTGTTCTTGCCTATTTATTATGAGAAGGAAGCAGGAAGGTAGCACATGTCGAACAATGGAAGTGCTGCCACACTCTTGGATTGTAGAAAGAGCTTGGAAAATGAAAATAAACACAAAACTTCCGTTCCCTGAGTTGTATTTACTGTTCCGCTTTCCTGCTCACATGTTCCAGTTGACATGTTTGAACTGTGTCATAATGGGAACCCCACCACCATGGGTTTTTGAGGCAAATGCTCATTATCCCTTCTCTTTGGATCCAAAAGGCAGAAGAGTTTGCTGTTTTGATTCATTTAGGTTTATCATTCGATTAGGTTGGTTTTCTTTTCTTTTCTTTTTTTTTTTTCAACTTGATAAATAAAAGGTGACATGTGTACTCACACCCTGGGTCAGGCTGGAAACCTGACCTGCGACACTCACCTACGTTGAACTAACAAGAAGCGTGCCCCTCAGAGAGCGATACTTCTTCATTAGCAAGCTCCACTTCACCTTTAAAAACCCCAGGCTTCCCGTTTGCCTTAAGTGAGATTGAGACATCCTAGGTCTCCCAGTGACATTTAGGAATCCTCCAAAGCAAAGAAGGAGAAGGGGGGAGGGGAGAGGAAGTCATCACTTCTGCGGTTCACCTGCAAAGAAGATGTCATTAAAAGAGGGAACAAAATGAGACCCTGTCAACTTGTTAGGGCCCAAAAGGTAATTCTGCCATCAGCTCTGAAGAGGGAGGGTGATACACAATCCTATCATTACTGACACAGGAGAACCTGCTAGTGTCAAAGGTGCTGTCGTCAGAAAAGTTCAGGTGTTGCTAAATTCATTAATGTGTCATTCTGAAAGGAGATGATGTCATTCTGTTGTCTGTGGGGATAAAAACTGGAACCCACTTGCTCCTGTCAACACACTATCATCTTAATTTCGTTTGTTCTGCCCCCTGTTTGCCATCTGTAAGAGGTGAAGGGCCATTGGCAATGGCGTCTTAAAAGGCTACTAATATTTGAAATATCATTTCAATCTGCCTTTCCATTGCAACCCTGGCCCCACCCCCACCAAAAATATTCTATGTCATTAAATGGCCATTTTTTTCTGATCGTCTGCTTGCACGGAGTTTGCTAATGAAAGTAGTAGATAGAGGGGCACCTTTTACTCTCCTGTTTGCTCTCATTATTAAAGATAAACATGCCCACTTTTCTTTATGAGATTATGTGGTCCTGTATAGCAAAAACAAGTTTCGATGGGAATTCAACATTCAAATGTCCTGAGATTGGAGAGGTTCTCCAAGTCTTCATTGGCAAAGACTTCCTTAGTTAAATTTCTATTTTTTTAAATTTAATTTTATAATTGATTTACCATATAAATTTAATTTATAAAGACTCCCACAATAAGCAGATGCAAGTGGATGCTATGCATTTGGTGTGGTGAATGTTACTTAATATCTCACTGCCCAATATGTTAAAAAGTATTACCTAGATACTGTGAAGAGACAAAATACCAAATAAGTCATTTTGTGAGCACCACAAAACACTTTTTACCAATAGTGAAGAGTTAATTTTTCCACCAGTTATTGGTTATATGTGATGGTTTTAAAAGACGAATCACCCTCCAATAATTTAAATTTTTTAAGCATTAAGTATTTTAACAATATAATAAATGTCTAATTTCCATGTTGATCATCTTATACCTTGATCCAATTTAATATTTGTCTAGTGAACTCTTTTTCAAAGAAGAAGATGGTGTGTTTTTCAACCTTCTTCTAGAAAATTTCAGTAGCCAGATGAAAAAGAAAGAAATGGCAACTGCCTCTTCTAAATAAAACTACAGACTACTTGTTGTTAGAATTATTTGCACATTTGAGCAATTTGTGTCCTAATGATTGAGATTTAGTTTCTATAAAACATTGAACTTAGGGGACATGCCATGTTATAGTTAATCTCATCTCTGATAACTAAGAAATGTAGTCTGTGTCACAGAAAGGAGAAAAAAATCTTTAAATAAGATTGTGCGTACAGTACTAAAAATAAAACCCTATGACAATCTTCTTCATGTATCCTCAGATTAACTCATCTTCTCGTTTAATTCTACCTGTCTTGGCACGAAGTTTACTATGCAGGTAAATGGAGTTTCTTGAGGCACAGAAAGCAGATATTTTGTAAACATATTTTATTGAAGTTAAATCTTGGCTTTTCCATTTGCCCTTTTAATTCAAAATTCATTTTCTGCCTTGAATTGTCAAAGTCTGCTTTAAAAGGGTATTTTCCTTAGTTCTTAAAAAACAAAATAAAACAAACAAACAAAAAAACCAGAAACAAACAAACAAGACCAGAACAAAACCGCCAAGTGCTAACCATTTACATTTAGGCAATATACATCTGTGTTAAGCCAGTCTGAGGTTTAAAACAACCACTAGGGATATGCCTAAGCCCATGTGTGTGTGCGTTGCTACATTAATGAGTTCCACACCCAGATGCTTTGATGTTTTTATTGTCGTCTTAGATCAAAATGTGATTTCCAGCCCCAATTTTGAGACTCCGTCCTGAGATTCAGAGTGCTCCTACAGCCACTGCCGGGCAGGCTCCCCGCGCAGGAGGCGCAGAACATATCAAAACTTGAGCTGGAGGGGGTCACAGCAAGCAGCTGCGGTGGGAACCAGGGCCAGCAGGGCTTGCCTTCATTGATATATGGAGCACTTAACCTAGTGAGAAGCTCAGAGGTGGCGGGAAGGCTCCCCCTGGACGAGTTTTTCAAGTTGATCTGGTGGTTGTATTGTCGACTCTCAGGGTAGTAGGCAGGGGGCACACACTCTGGACTTTCACTTGCAGGGAGAAAGAAAATCAATCTTTGTGCCCCAAAGATGGGAGTGCTGATGCAGAAAGCCACATAGGCATTGGAGCCTTGTAAGGAAGCCTCTCAGGAAATGGCTTTAGGCTTCTAGCGAGACCTTGGTCTGCATCACAGCCCTCAGGAGATGCGGCAGAGTTCACATATAAATAGAAAGGGTGTTTATGGGCCTTGCCCTTGAGATGCTGGCTTTTCTTTGATCAAGAGAGAGGAAAACCATCGGAAACTATAAATGTATCTGTGATTTGGAAAAATAAATATAACTGAAACGCTTTATCCTTCAGCAGAGTGGAGCCTGTACCTTAGCAAAAAGAAACAGCGCGCAGAGATTACTCTCAATAATATTCTATAAGGGATGTTTTAGCTTTTTAAGGAAATATCCAACTCTGCGGACATTTTTTGTTTTGGTTTAAAATCTCATATTTGATATTAAGGATTGTTTCTAGGGACGCCTTTCAAACTGAGGACTACATGAAGAGCATTCTGGAATTGAAATCATTTGAAAAAAATCTTCTAGATTACATGCCCTCATGTAATCAGTGGCTGAACTGCTGCTACTACTCGGGAAGACGCTGCATGTACGGAAAGTAGCCATTCTAATGAAGCGATCATTTTAAGATCAAGAGTAAAGGGCAGCGGAGCTGGTCGTGGTAGCATTCATGTAAGGCAATGGCTGGCCTTGCTGCTGAATTCCCTTGCCTTTGAAAGCCCCACCATTGTTCTGTGAGCACCCATTTGTGACACAGGAAGATCTGGATGGGGCACTTGGCTGTCCCAGAGCTCCCTGGTTTGGATAGAGTCACCATGTGCTCCTTTGCCACTGTTTCTGTAAAGTCACCCACAGTTGTTTTAGACTTCCACTGGCTGCACATCTTTCCTGCAACACCTTTGTTCAGCCAATAAGAAAGAGGTGATGAGCTCTTTGATTTTTTTTTTTTTTACTAAACTAAGTATTTCAAAATCCTTTTATTTACCCTGTTGCTTTGCATTAAGGACAGGCTGAAGAAAAATTCTGCTTTCATATTCTCTTCCATTCTTATAAATTCTTTCTCATGTTTTAACTTTGAAAAGTGCCAGGAACACATTTTCTGATGGGGTAAAGAGAATACCTCTCCAGCCCAAACACACAAACACACACACAATCACACACAGAGCACATGGACACACACACAGAGCACATGCACACACAAACACACACACACACTCATACACACAAACACACACTCACACACACAAACACACCAGAGCACACACACACACACACTCATACACACAAACACACACTCACACACAAACACACACACAGACACACACAAGCATAAACACACACACACACACACGCACGCACGCACGCACGCACGCACGCGCACAGAACATATGCACACACAGAGCACATGCACACATGTCCTTCAGCAGGATGGAAAGGTAACAGTGGTAACATTGGAAGGTGCTTTTTCTTTCTCTGCAGCACTGCTTCTGGCAGAAGATCTGGGAGGATGCTTGTCCCCTGAGTACTTGGGTCAAAGCAGACTATTTTATATTAGCAGCATATTCTCTTTTTCAAGTTCTGTCTTTAAATTTTTTTTTTTTTTTTAGGACTGGCGACTTAGTGCAGTGCAGTGTGAAACACAGGGCACAGAAGCATATGATAGTCCAATAGCAATGGGGTGTGGGGATGGGGTGCAGAGACAGACCAATCCCAGGAGCTGTCCAGCCATCCAAACTGAAATGGTGAGCTTCAGGTTCAGTGAACGACCCTGTTTCCCACAAGGCAGAGAGCCATAGGGGACGATACACTCACTTGGGCTCTCCGTCTGGATCACTTATACACACACATACACACACACACTCACACACAACACACACACACACACACACACACACACACACACACACACACACACACACACACACACACACACACACACACACACACACACACACACACACACACACACACACACACACACAACACACACACACACACACACACACAAACACACACACACACACACACACACACACACACACACACACACATACACACACACACACACACACACACACACACACACACACACATACACAAACACACACACACAAGCACACACACACACACACACACACACACACACACAAACACACATACACACACAAACACACATACACACACAAACACACATACACACACACAGACACACACACACAAACACACACACAAGCACACAGGCACCCCCAACCCCCTTCCAACATTTGCACACACTAAAATAAAATAAAACAAATGAAATATCCTCCTTAGATCTGTTCCCAGCAGCTCATAGGCAAGAAACGAGTCCCCAGAAAAGCTCTGAGATTGAGTCAGGACACCCCAACCCAGAATGTCCAGGTACCTGCCTGGTTTGTGTAATACCACTTCACAGGCTGAATGTAAAAACCCCTACTTGAAATTCTCCAGATGAGAACCACTATATCTACCATCTGCATCCTCTTCTCCTACTGGGGAGAGGAGGTGGGCAGCTTCGGACTGTCTGCTCATGTAACGGGGACGCGCTTGGCACACAGCGGCAGGTCAGTCATGGGGTGTTTCAGTAGAACTGTGGCCCAAACTCACAGCCTGTCAAGTTAAAAGGAGTGTTAGAGCATCCAGCTTCCAGCACATTCATTTTTTAACCCAACTCTATGCTCCTGACTTCAGCTTTGAGAAGGAAATTATGACATTTAAAAGAATCTCCCACGCTTTATAAAAAGCATGTGAATATCTATAAGTATTGATCCAAAATGAGTGCAATGAATAATTTATAATGAGATATTCTTTCTTTGTCTTTAAATTTTAAAAGCAGACTCTCTCTCTGTCTCTCTCTCTGTCTCTGTCTCTCTCTCTCTGTTTCTCTCTCTCTGTCTCTGTCTCTTTTCTGCTCTCTGTCTGTCTCTCTCTCTGTCTCTCTCTCTCTCAAAATTATGGTTAGACAACCATATTTCCCCCTCTGTCATCTTACAGCCGTTCCTTATTTTTAGAAAAACGTGTTGTTTGCAAAGGCTGTTTGAAGTTGAGGGGGAAAGGCGAACTGTGATGCACACTGACTGAGATGGAAACATTGTGGGTGTGGATACTCTACTTTCAAGGGGAAAATATAACTGGAGGGTTTTGGGGAGGAATTTGGGCAGGTTACATAATTTGTTGTAATAATTCTGTTGTCTTCGGTACAGATCCTTGCTGTGCAGAATCCCTTAAACATATCTGTTTCCTTGAATAAAACTGGGGTGTCATTTGTGGGAAGTAATAATTCCAACTGAAAATATACTCTTGCGTAGTAAGAGCAGAATGAACAGGTGCACACAGCTTCTTTCACAGTACGCCTGAGAAGGGGGTGGCCCCTTGATGTGCTAAGTATTCGCAAACCTCACCAGGAGCCAGGCTTTAATTGATCATGATTCTGGGTCATTTTGGGAATGTCTATCAATATTTTCACAAAGGGGCAAAGAGTCCCACCCTTTCTCCCTTTCTCTCTTGTACTCTCAGGCACAGATTCATAGAAATCAATGCCTGCTTTCCTGTTTTGTTTTTGTTTTTTTCTTGGAAAAGATGTTGGCTAATTCCATTAGACTTTTAATGTGGCTCGAGAGGGGCTGTGCTGAACGGAGTATCTTCTCTATCTCTTTGTTTGTTTGTCTGTTTCTTCCCCATAGAGTTTGCCCTTTCAGATACTTTGAGCCTTGTTGCTTCAAATTCTTCTAGTTTCTTGTTTTGATTCATGTGATGCAAAGACAAAAACAAAGGAAAGAGCTATTGGGTCCAGAGGTTGTTAGTTTTGGAAGTCTAGTTTTTGGGGGCTTTCTTCCATGTCCTGGAATTGTTAATTTATTTTTGTTCCTCTGGATAACAGAGATGGTATATATTGGACAACTTATGAAATACGTTTAGTAGCACACCAAATTCACCTGTCCTCACATTGGACAACTGTTCTGAATCCTCCTTATTACCTTTAAGTAAAAGTTATTTGTCACTTAAAAGGAAGTTATTTTTTTTCCATTGAATTTGTTGGAGTAGGTTTATTTTTCCTAAGTAACCAAACATACATTGGATTTACATTGTTCAAAAATGCATGCTGGTATCAAGTTTCTGCCTTTGTTCCAAGGAGACAGAGTTGCATACAAAGTACAAAAATGAGTTTTCTGATGGTCACGGAATTTAGGTTTAAACCAAGTCTCTCCATTGATTGGCCATGAGTCTTGGTAAGTTAACTTCCTGAGTATTTGTTCAGATGCCAAAGAGTTACTAAAACCATGATGATGATGATATTCTTTTGAAGAACTGAGAACTGCTTCACCAGACCAGATACACCCTCACTGATGAGTCATGGTACCCTGTCACTGGTGAGTCAATCACGTCTTCTGTTTCCTTCCTGACTCATAACAATAGCCTTTAAACATTCTTTAACATATCCCACCACACACAAATGAGAGTAACAGTACAGTTGTCTTCCCTCATCTGTAGGCTCGACATTGTCAAACTCACTCAACTACAACAAGAACACTTTTTAAATTTGGGGGGAAAAACAGGGGAGCATTTTAACTGCAAAGGTGCGGGGCACAAGGATAGAGATGGGGAGGAGAAATAAATAACACAAACGATGCTTGAAAAAGCTATGGGCAAGCACAGGTTTTATATGTATTTAATATACATTCATAATATGTGTGTATATACACACATAGTTAAACATACACATATATAGTATAAATGAAGTTACGCAACTTGAGGTAATATAATGCTTTCCCTACAAAGCCATAGACTATCTCCACAGGAAAAAAAATCCCAATGCCAGGCACAAGAGGTCTCCCTTTATGTTGTTGGTTTGAGGAGTCAAAAGACTACCAAAACAATGTAGACTATTGCTATTGGCCTGTGTAGCTTACTAGAACATGAAGGTGAGAGCTTGTTTTGAAAGCACACATGCACTTTGTGCACAAGATTTGGAAGAACTGAGCTGGAACTACCCTGCAAAACTCCTCTCCAAGGACTACTTCTTATAGTATCTGAAGCACTAGAAAGTACCCTAGAGAGAAAAAACAATCAATAGGACCTGTGATGCCTATGAATCACAACAATGACCAGCGTGGCAAAACATTCCCAAGGGTGCAATAGTGGTATTTCTGTCTTGGGAGTAACCAACAGTCATCTAACTGGCGTAAGTCCCATTCAATAGGAGGGAAATTGGTGCCTAATATTGTAAACCTAATCTACTATCTCTGTCTGGTTAGATTCTGTACCCCAAAGGAGAACCTTCTACTGACACTTTCCTAAACCCTTGGAATTTCTAATACTATTCTATAAATTTATTCTTATATGCAAAGATAAATTGTCTCTCTCACCTCTTTCCAAAACAGCTTCTTTTTGGACAGAAAGTCACAACTGGTTCAAATGCAGTCAACAACTGAACCTGGGTTGCCCATCCTCAGGTAATACATCTGCAGCACAGTTTAAACTGACACCTCAGGGAACAACACAGAGGAGGGGGTAAGAGGAGAGCCAGAGAACAAGAGCTTTTGCTGTGAGATAATATCTCCTGGATATACCAGGGAAGCTGCACCCATTAAATCTCAACAACATGTTTGCCTAAAAGGACAAGTACAATTACCATATCATGCCAATTACAACTCATGCTAGCATGGCTGAGGAAAAATTTTTAATTCCTGGATGAGGAACTACAGCCAATTAACAGCTGCTGAGGAGAAAATGTCAGTCTTTCCCAGGGATCAGCTTCCTAGTAGATTTTTCTAACTGCAAATGGTTAGCCCTAAATACATATACATACATGTAACATTAAATGGATTCTGCATGTTATATGCTGCATGTATATATATATATATATGATGAGTCTATACTTTGGAGAGGGAGTGAAGGAGACATGGGACGATTTGGAGAAGGGAGGGGGTAAATTGATATCAATACAATAGTTCTGCATGAAGTCCTCAAAATATTATAAATTAAAATTTCTCACCTGTGATGAACATGGCCAAATGAACCTTTTTGTTATTCCCTAAAATTACAATACAACCCATATTTATGTAGTGTTAGCATGTGCTAGACCGTTATGGGTAGGTTTAAGTTACATAGTGAAACTCTACTACTTTACATAAGAGACATGAGTGTCTGCAAAATTTGGTATAGAGGGGTCTTTGGAATCAATCCTCATGGTACTGTGGGTCAGAACTCAAATTCTCGTAGGACAAACGTAGGCTCTTTAGTTCTTCAAAACTCTTTGGGTTGACACATTCTTTTTTAGCTGGCCAAGGGCTCTGTCATGGAACTTGTACTTAAGGCTCATCAACATGCTTTCCCTTTGAAGCACACTTGGTATTTTCCTGCCTCTGCTCTTTGTGAGTTCCCCCCATGGAACACATTAATTATCAGGATTAATTTCTCTTTCTTTTTTTTTTTTGCTACTCCCACAGCTCTTTGCACCCCAAATCTTCTGACTTATGTAGAAACTGTCTGTCTTAGGCACCGTATTTTAAATTCCTTAGTTCAATAGCAGACTTTTGCCCTTCTACATGTAACACCTCTAGTCCCTATCATGTATGCCATCATTTTCATATAGCCCTTAAATCTATGGTCAGGCATAATCAGGTAATCGTATAGCTTATTATCTAAGCTAGGATTCTTGTTGAAAATTAACGCTAGCCTTGATCAATTCTAGGACCAAAATCAAACTAGATGATTTGTAAATTGGGGGTTAAAAAAGATGAATTGCAAATTAATTGTTATCTCTTAGGACTCTAACTGTGTATTTATGATAGCATAAACCAGTGGTTCTCAACCGGTAGGCCATAACCTTTTCAGGAGTCAAGTGATCCTTTCACAGAGAATGCCTAAGACCATCAGGAAACACAGACATTTGCATTAAGATTCATCACAGTAGCAAAATTACAGCTACAAAGTAGCAACAAAAATAATTTTATGGTCGGATCAATACAACTCCAGGAACAGCATAGGAAGGTTGAGAACCACTCCCATCAACCAGCCTACAAACTTTGTGTTCACTGGAATAGCAACATGCACTTTTCAGCATTTGTTCTGATTATTTGAAGGATGCCTCTGCTAGGACCATAAAATGATTCTAGCTCTGCAGATAAAAAAT
Source organism: Rattus rattus (assembly GCF_011064425.1). Classification (NCBI taxonomy): domain Eukaryota; kingdom Metazoa; phylum Chordata; class Mammalia; order Rodentia; family Muridae; genus Rattus; species Rattus rattus. The sequence continues at coordinate 130,386,013 of NC_046155.1, forward strand.
GTGATTTCTCTCAGACTCTCAGTTATGCTAGGGACATTTTGAAGAAACCTTGCTTTTCAGCAGTGGATGAAACACTCAACTCCCCGATCCCTCAAATACTTGTGTTTGATGAATACAGTAGCCATGTAAAGGGTTTCAAAATTTGTATTTAAAGGTCATGTTCACATTTGACCTAAGTCTAAATGTGCCCAATCTGGATAGCCATAGCAGCACTCCCTATAATTTTTCTACTTACCTTTTCACTTGAGAAGATTTTGTGTAGCCCCAGTACGTATGTCTAGAAAACAGACAGACAAACTTAACATTTGCTTATAGTAAATAATAACAAAATTCTTTCATCTACATATGATTTTGTCATTTACCAAGACAAAAGTAAATTTACATACTAATGAGATGCTTGTTTATTTTTATATAAAGAATTAAATTTTGGATGAATATTTGATACCACAACATGTAAGGCATCTTCAGTGTTTTTCAGAGTTGATTGATGTTTTGATTTTGTTCTCATCAATGCTGAGAACACTGCTTTGCATAAGTACGTAGTATGAAATGCGAAAGTACGTCTAGAACTATTTAAGAATGGATTGGAAATTCTTCCCCTAGCTCATGCCAAAACTCATTTAATGTTATTTTTTTAAATAAAATCAAGTTAGCAATTCAAACATAAAATTTTAATTTAAAAATTTTTTTAACACAACACAATCCAGAAATATATTAGTTTGATACTCAGTTACAGAAGAAGAAAAATTGGAGAAGACTAAAAGGCTTTATTTTCCTTAATCAAGCCATTATGATTTTCTAAGAACAGATGATTTTGTAGGCATAGCTAAGACAGTGCAGTTCACAACATACAACAGTCTTGAGTTTGAATCAATGTATATCAGACACATGCAGGACAAAGAGTGTCTATTATGTGTTCAGAACCTGTGATTAAATATAACTGAACTCTGCCAGAAACACCTAAGATTCTTCAGAGATCACTGAATTGATTTTTGGTTATTGTTTGTTACAAAGTGTTCCACAAATTTTACATTCAGTTATGGGACCTCATATGAGGCTATGACTCATAAGTAAAGAAGCTGTGAGACATAAGAAAGAATTTAACTTGAAAATCACTTGGTGACATAATATGTAATCAAAGTTTAAAAATTATCATAGTATACAAATGAGGTATTTATGGGGCTCTCGAGCTCCAAATGTTTCAATTTACATTTTAAAAAAGATCACTGGGTAAAACTCAACATTTTTTTCTTAAAAATATCCATGCCTATATAGTCACTATCTTTGTCCATGTGCCTCAAATCTTGATAATAAACATGGAGGTGACTACTTAATAAAGTAATTTGTAGGCTAAGCAACATTATGTTTGAGATCTAAGTATTCGACTCCCTCAAAGTGTGTAGACTTCACTATGTCAATCTTCAATAATCTTTAATTCTCAAATGCCATGTGCTAATTCCATTATCTTTAGTGAACTGATTATTTTAAATGTGGGCAGATATGCGATTTGTATTAAGAATTTTGTTACTGGGATACAATTGTCACAAAAATGAAGCTGTGACAACTTGACAGTGATTATTTTCACCCTTCTTATACAGTGTGCTTATGTGCCTTGTACGTGTTTGCATGGGAAGTTTGAACATCAAACCTTAACATTTATTCTTAGATGTCTGCCCCAACAGAAAGCAAGTCCAGGGCACATAAATGCCATATCCCATAGACAATTGTTTGAATAATTCTCCTTGGGTCCATTCCTCCTGGGTTTTGGCCTTGACTCCCAGTGTTCACAGCATTAAGAGGGTTAAAGGTTCTGGTCTCATGAATTTATTGTTGTCATCTCACAATCCTTAAAGGCAGGATCACTAATGGGTGACCTTGGGGTTCGACCATTCCAGACCCAAGAAGATCAAGTCTCACCCGCCTCCTGCAAATGCTGTGACCCCTCCACTCTCACTGTCCCTGGACTAACCTTTAACTCACTGATCTTTGACCAAAGTATTAAGCAAACACCTGCTTGGGTCTGTGGTCAAAGAGTGTGGACGTGAAGAGCTACCATCATTTCACGTGAATAAGCTGTGGTAATAATAATGACATATAAAGCAGATCTGTGGACATGCTTACAGTAAGTAATTATATTGTTACTGACCACATGCAACCCAGATTCTGTAACAACCCTGGGATATGCTGAATCAATGCTAATCAAGTTGACCAGAGCATTAAATGAATTGTCAGTGGACACAGTGAGGCTTCTATGATTTGCATTAACACGGAGAATAGTACAGCAATATTTATTCTCTATTACTACAAGAGATCAAGTCTGAAATTAAGTTTAGAATGTCTTAGATCTACCATTGACACTAATGCAACGTTCATTAATGTTTAACGGGGTACCAGGAATCATTTAAATGATTAGATGAAAAATATTTGATGAAGACAGCGGAGATGAATTTTGTACTTTGGGGGAAAGAGGGAGAATGTTATATTGAAACTACTGTAAAGACTCAGCTTCTTTTTAAAGGAAAAAAATAGCAGAATGATTTGTGCCACCTTAGCTGTTTTTGTTCAGGTTTTATAATATCAGGTTTACCTGCTATGTTGGAACATCCTAAGTTGTGAAATTAGAGACATAGAAGTGCGTACAAAAGAGCTAAGACCAGAAGGAGTGTTTCACTATGAGGATTAATGTATACCATTCTTTTTGAGCAATTTGATAGTCTTCCGTACTTTAATGTGAAATGTTACGGTTTAACATTGTGTGTTAAAATAAAATTATACACATCGAAATAAACAAAGCAAAGCAGTCCAGATTAACCATTGCTTATCAAAATATTTAATAAATAAATGACACACTTCTTACATGAGACATTTTTCCTTCTTAGAGATTTCTAATTAATTTCTAATTCTGTGGTTTGTATGCACATGGTATGCATAGTTCTAAGGAAGAATAGTCTTCCAAATAGTCAATGTCAAAAAATCTAATCATATGATGTGTAGAAGACACTGAAGACGAATTTATAGTACTGCATGGTATTTTATCGATTCCATCTTCTTTTCTAAAATAAAGTCCACAGTGTGTGTGTGTGTGTGTGTAAAATCTCCTATTTCTCTGTTGACTCAGGGAGATATTTTTTCATCTTTTCTTTTAATAGTTTTTATAAAACAGACAAAACCTCCAACATCATTTCCTATCTCAGCCATATTCCTCACAAGGATGTATTTGACAGGAACTTCTGTCACCATCACAGCCTACTCCACAATCCAGATCTGCTATTCTCAGGACACTGGATGAGGAAGAAACCACTTGCACGTCCATTTTCCAGATGAGGACACATGACAGAAGCCACTCAGCCAGTCTGGCAGAGCTGTGATTTAAATTCCCTGGTCTGATCCTAAAGCCTCTCTTGGAAGGACCGTGCCAACTGCTTTGCAACCCAAGTGATAAATCCATTTAAAATCTACACCACTTCCCTTCTTCCTCTTCTATATCACTGACAAAGATTCAGTTGGGCCTATGGCAGCTTCCAACACCATTTCCTGAGATCAAGGACAGAGAAGTACTTTTACGTTTATTTTCCCCAATCACTGCATTCAGGAGCTATCTTACAGATATATGAGTAAATAAACTTAAATGTAAGAATACTAAGCTGGGCTCCGTGGATCATGGTTGTAATCCCAGCACTGAGAGGATTGTTGGGACTTCAATCCCAGTCTGGGCTGCATATCAAGAATTTCAGCCGACCCTCAACTATCCTGCAAGTCTCTGCCTCAAAAAACAAATGGACAAAAATAAATTAACTTGCTTAATTAAACAAATAGGTTATATTGGTAAGTATTTGTCCATATGACTTTGATATCTAGGGCTAAAATAAACTTGTTTCATGGGAAGAAACATCACGGTCCCTTTACCAATAACCATGGAAATGCGAAATCCCAGTTTTGATCGATCTGAATGGATGTTTCTGGTATGTGCCTGATTCCTCTTCTGGCAAGGATATTGTCTATTGCAACCCAGATAAAGATATTTATATGAATCTTTTCATTTGTAAATAATGTGGTCCCAGAATGAAGTAATCTGAAAGGCTGACATTCTCATGCATAAAACATAGATGCTGAGTATGGTAACTCGTCTAATTAGGAGGGACCATTCCTGGGTGTGATTAGATGACAGCGTTAAGATTCATTTCCTGTTTCCAGAAAAAAAAATTAAGAAAACTCTGGGGGAACTTTCACTCTACTGTTTATTGTTTTGTTTTGTTTTGTTGTTTTTATTTTTTCCCAAGATAGGGTTTCTTTGTGTAGCCCTGGCTGTCCTGGAATTTGCTTTATAGACAAGGGGTTGATCTCAAAGTGAGATCCACCTGCCTCTGCCTTCTGAGTGCTGGGATCAAAGGCATAATGACATCTCTACTTTAAGCTCTGCTTCATAGGTCTCCGTTTCCCAAATAAAAAAAAATACCTAATGAATATAATATTAATATAGAAGTTATAGACAGCTTGAGGAAAGGTGAGAATAGGAGAATAAATTCCATTCATGAAATTCCTTTGTTGTAGTCGGTAGCTAATCTATGGTGTGTGTTTCTTCAAGGGCAGTCAGGAAACACCATTATGACTGGACACGTGCAAAGTTCCATGCTGGAGTGGAGATGCACTTGCTCCTGACTCTATTTTGTTGGCCTCTTTGGGAAAACTTTTTAGAAGAGCATTTTTATTCATACCAAATTGCACAGCGATTTCCCTTGTCTTGAATGTGTTCAATAGTGAGATGGTATAACTGACTCACAAAAGGAAAACAATGTGGATGAGATGAATTGACGGATCCAGTGGAAGCCTGGTAAGAGCTTAGTTAACACCTGGCCTGGCTAGACACCAGCGTGATTTGTTTGCTGGAAGAAAAGGGACTGAGGTATACACTTGTGAATGGCAGAAAGTATCAGGAGCCATTGAGAATGACAAGTGGCTTCAGAAACACAAAGGGTTCAGGATTTTCACATTAGAAAAGAAATTTAAGAAAGAGATCAACAATTGAAGCTACTTGTGTATCTATGAATGTAGATGTGTATGTGAAATCTTTATAAGAATTGTAGCATGGTTTTCAAAAGAGAAATCTAAAGCCGCTTGAACGGTTTGAAAAGAGCATTTCTGAATGAAAAATGCGCATCAGTCAAAAGCATCAATAAATATGCCTTTTTCATATGCAAATGACAATTCCTAAAGTAAAGGAGGCATTGTTTTATAAATAGTGAGATAATATTCTTGAAAAAGGTTACCCATGATTACATAAGTTATCTCCTTCATAAAGAAATTTAGAACTCACAATTGCTCTTGTCATTAAAATGGGTTTCCTATCCAGACTCACATTGAAAGGCAAACTCTGAATTTTAATTAGAGATAATAAATAATTATATCACTTAGGAAACCGAAACTACTAATGACCAGTGGTCCCACACTGCTGCATTTAATGAGTGGGAAGTGATACGCAAATCATATTAAAGGCAATAAGAGGTAGGTGGGAGATTGGCAATAAACATAGATAAATTCTAAATGTAACTGGATCTAAAAAGGAAGCATGTATTAGAACAGCCAAAGATCTTGACGCCCTAAGAACTCATCTTCTGCTGCTATGATTATAACATCCTCCATTCCCCCATTAAGGTTGTTACTGTCTTAATTTCTATAGTGAAAGGGAAAAGAGAGTGGTGTGAACTGTAATTTATACACCTTGTAAGAAAGATAAAACTTATTTTCTCCCCTGCTTTCATTCTCCAACTGCTCTCCTCCCCCCACTTCTTAAGGAAGGCACATTGACATTTCAAGAGAAATTACTACCCCAGAGTCAAGGGCAGAAACACTGGAGAGACAGCCTTCCTCAACCTACACAGCCCAGAGGGACCAGCTGACGCAGAGACTCAAGCCATTAGAGCTGGGACAGAGCTGACACTGACCTATGTTGCCACTCGGCATTGTCCCGCCATCTGCACAAATGTGAACTTTGCCTCCCAAACTTGGCTTCTCAATTAACATGTCCAGCTGGGGGAAGATTCCGTCATTTCCCTAATATCCTTATTGCCATTGGCCTGACATATTAATATTAAAAATATATGGGCACAGATCAAGGATTTTTTCTCAAGCACTTCTGTTTTTATTGCTGATAACAGGCAGGAGGTGAAGGCAGACACAATATAATTTGAAAAGCATAACCCTGATTAGATGCTGATTGGAACACTGTTATACCTTACATTTAAAACCTTTTTATTATTAGAGCTAGCTGTCAAAACCGGGCTCTGAATCACGTATGAAATAGATGCAGGGGCATGTGACGCCTCGTACTTCCATGCAAATAAATTTATAGTTCAAAGTGCCATTTTCTTTGGATGTGTCCTTAAGTATCAGACAACTGTCATGTGCATTGCCGAGGTGTTTGTAAAGATGTGTCACCGTGCTTTAATTTGTTCTCTCTTAATGGATACTCGTCTTCTTTCTCAGCTACTGTTCATTTCAATGTGTTGCTGTGCATTGACATGGTAAAGAAAAACATGATAGATCCATCATTAGATCATAAATGGACACCATTTTTGAAGACAAGGACTGGAGAAAGCCATTACCTTTAACTGTGGATAACAAGGGCAAGAACAGTGGGCAAGAACCCATACAATGTCAGAGTTATCAGGAGTCACGTCAAATCTCTTGGGTGAGGAATCGACTTCCAAAGACCTGCTCACCAGGTTCAAACTCTGCCTCCTCTCAATCAGCCTTGATCAGGTTCACTCATCACTTAGCTTGTATTCTCATCTTTGGAAAGGAGCAGATCCCAGCTCAGTGTTCTTCAGAAGAGTAAGAGACCACATGGAGGAAGATTCCAGAAGAGTGGTGAGAAATGACTACTCAATCACATTAGCTACCATTTTGGTATTTGGTTCTGTGTAGCAGTAATGCTAAGTAGTTCCCAATGTCTATGAAACAGTTGTCATGACATGGAACTCCCTAGCTTCTCTAGCCAGTCTTTGACATACATTTGCCATTTAGAAGATGTCTTTAGTGTTTGAGCACCCACACCTCTGTATCACAAAGAACCAAGTGGTGCTTCTGCCTGTCTTCCTGAAAAAAGAAAGGAAGAATGAAACAAACAAAGCTTTTAAATGTTTTCCTTAGGCAAACTGCCAAGGCTACTCAGTATCTACCACATGGATGGAAATTTTCTACCACTGAAACCTGCCCAGCCCAACCTGGCCACTCAGTGGACTTTGTCTGCAAGCTGGATTGCATTTAGCAGTGATTCTTGGGTGCTATGGTTGGGATGGCTCCAGTTTTGCCTTGGTTTGAGCTGGATTAAAGACTTGTCACTACCACTTTGTATCTGTGTGACTTAGGCACAGGTCAATTCTGTGAGCTTCAAACCTATTGTTGGTCAAGTAGGGGTGCTGCTACCCTCTTTGAAGGACTTCCAGGGAGGTGGGGATCAATGAGCAGGGAGATAGGAGAGCATCTTCTGAGAGCTGCGACTATGTGTCCTCTGTGGAGACTCTTCCACATTTTTGGAGAAATAGTGCAGTTATTAACTTTTGCCTCAGTGGTGACAGGACACATAAAACATAAGCTTGAAGGAGATATTGACCTTTAAATGCAACTCTTGGTTGAATAATACAAAAGTCCAGGGAAGTCTGTAGAAGAATGGATGCGTGCTCATAATCAGATTCTAAACCTATTCTACGTCTCACTGAACACAAAAGAGCAGCATTTCATAACTCGTGAGAATTGTCACATACAAACATTTAGAATAACCACAGTTAAATCATCTAGCCAGTTAAATTGTCATAGGTAGCCTATCAGCCTGGGATTTCATGGCCTAGTGGTACAAACATGAATGTCTACCTTACAGAGGTCAGGCTGAGAGGAAGATGTACAACTCCGCCCGTCCCCCCTCCCCAAATGAATTCAGCAGAGTAGGTACTGACCGATTTGCAGGAAAGACAAGCAGGAAATATAGGCTATCAGGGTCACTTATCAAGATACCGTATCATGTGACCCAGCTCAGATCTGTTGCTCTCTTCTCACTCTGTGTTGAGTGATGGGCAGACTATACTGGTCCCCCAACAGAGGTAATAAGATGTACCAGAGACTTATAACTGGTTAATATGCAAAAAATAAGAAAGCCTGGAGGGTTCAGCTTTATACGGGACATTTTTGTTACACTCCCCTCTTCACAAGGCTCAGGGATCGTTGCTGAATCAGGGGTGGAGAAGATTCTAAAAGGCAGGGGTAGTAGCCATTTACAGTGAAACAGTATTTGGCAGTATGAAAGACTTTTTGCACATATGAACTCAGGGAGGCTGTGACTATACAATCAAGATCTATGTAAAATCAAATCAGCTCAAATACCAAACTGGAAGACAGAAGAGCTTATGGAGCCTCACTCTTAGCTGAAGAACTGTTGGTAATTGATGTTCTCTCAGTTTTCTTTTGGAATGTATTTTTGGAGAAGTTAATCATGCTCCAGGAGACAGTCCTACACCCTGAACCACACATGTGACAATAAACAAAATCAGTAAGTTTCAAGAACAAAGTATATAAAATTGGGAGGGGAATATATAAAAGTTGTGGGGAAATATGGGAGAAATTGAAGTGGAGGACATAGGTGATGGATTTGATCAAAACACATTATATGAATTATGAAATTCTCAAACATTCAAAAGAATTGAAAAAATTGGTTAAAATAAGTTTAACATAAAAACTGAAAATATAAACCATCTTGAACTGATTATTGACTGCAATCTAGGTAATTTGTTGAGTTTTAGGATGTCTTGGGAAATCTCTCCAGTTCAGACATTTGGAGTAGCTTTCAAACTCCTATTTTAACCTGGAGAAAGTGACCTATATCGTGCTTTGTTTTAAAAAGTAATCATGGAGCCATTCCCAAAAGGAATTGTTACCTTGAAGTAGGGATTATTCTTGTCATAGTTTCACTTTATTCTGCTTGTAGGCTAATTGTTTCCTCCTCTAAGATAATTTTAATTGTTTTTTCTAGCTTAAACTAAAATATTGATAGAAATTGCATTTTAGTGATTATGTTTTTTTTCATCGCTATATTGCTGAGCAAAATCCATTTGCAAGTGTGAATGCATTGCTCAAGGGAACAGATTTATTTTATATTACCATGCATATATGTACATTAGTTTATTTAATTTTTAAAAAGTATGCATGTGTTATGTCTACAAGAATGTATATATACCACATCATGCTGGTACCTGAAGAGGCCCAACGATGGCATCACTGGAGTTTTTAGAGCTGAAAAGGCAGATGGTTGTGAGTAGACAGATGGCTTGCTGGGAACCATGACTGCGTCCTCTGCAGCATCAGCAATTGCTCTCAACTTCTGAGCCATTTCTCCAACGCGTCAAGTTACTTTTAAAAAATAATCATCTGTAAAGGATTTTCAAACTCTGTTATTCAAATGTCAAGAGTAGCAGTGAAAGCAAAAGAACCCAAGACGTCAACCAGACACTGCAAACAATTTATAGCTATAGTTTAGGAAAGTGGGAATATTAACCAAACACACGTGCCATGAATCTTGCAAGACTCTCCCTCTCTCTCTCCCTCTCCCCCCTCTTTCTCTCTCTCATTTTTCTCTCTCTATATATGATTTTTATCAACTCTAAATATATATATATATATGATTTTTATCAACTCTAAATACACACACACACACACACACACACACACACATATATGTCAACTTGAAGTAGCAGGTATTACTACCCTTGGCACAAAGATGCAGAAGCACTGTCTTTTGGAGGTCACTCTTCGCTGATCCAGCTTATGTGTGGCAGAACCAAACTTTGACTTCAAGCATGTTTAATCCTAATGTCCATAGTCATTCCATCAAATTCACTATAGATTAATAAACCAAAACAATGGGCTAAGGAGAGAAAAAACTGTAAGACATATTGATATAATCTTATCCATGTCCAAAAAAGCAGGGAAAATTACTTACTTGTGTATCTACCTATTCATATATACTATGTATATATGGGAAGAACTACATAATATGAATTATATAATACAAATATATGCATTGGAGTATCTATCTAGGTTATCTCCATCACCTGTGGCTTTCTTTATCTACACATGTTTACAATCTTTCTATATCATATTTCTGTTTCAAGCTGTATTTATGGAGTTATATGATCTTAAGCAATTTGCTACCTCTGCAGAATTGTAACTTACTTTCATGTAAAAGATGGACTTTAGGCTAGATTTATTTTGCTGTCCTTTCATCTCTAGTCCTTGATAGGTTTCCCATGATAGCCCACAGTTTTGGCCTCGGCATGTGTGCCCCTGGCTCCCTGAAACTCTTCTGAACATGGTGCATTCCAGGCTCCCCTTTTACTGCTTATTCCCCTACAAAATCCTTTCACATCATCAGAAAGATCTTCACAATGAGGAGCTTCTCCAGAGTTCTTGGCTTGAGCTCCTGTGATTATTATCAGATGCTGGAAAACAATAATGGCACGTTCAAGAGGCATCGTTCATTTTTTTTCAAAGCCACATGAGAACTACATATTTACTCCTTGAAATGCAACCTAGGCTCATTGCTTAATCATGTTACATTGGTCTATACTACATTAAAACAGTAAATAGACTTGTGGTACTTGGATAACATTATACATGACATTGGATTTAGATTTCATGTAAACCTTTATTGTTTCTCTGTTCTACTACAGCCAGTGTGCACCTATCTCTGGTGCAACACAGGCCTTGATGACACTGATGATGCCTAATAGGCCTTCTTGTTGCTCACCATCCTGGTTTTACTGACTTCCATGTGCTTTGGAGCCCAGATTTCAGTCAAGGAGGCAGATATTTATTTCTGCAGAGCATTTGCATGACCAAGCCTCATATATAAACAAAGGTCGTGAGATAGGACACAAGTCAGCCAAAATATGTAGGTTTAAAGCCCTAAACATGAATGTGGGGTAATTTGAAGGCATTGAACACTTTAAACACCTATTTGCTTGCATAAGGTTTTATATCCAAGTATTAAATATTTGGACAAGCATTTATGTATTAGTATATGGGCGAGTTTTATCTGACTTTCTCTGTTCTGTTTTTCTTATATTTACAGTTTTAAAAATAGCTACTCACAATTTCTCCTGATTGAAATTGTATTTCTCTACCAAGAAGCTTTATCTTGCAGTGTTTTACTCCCTCAAAGAGTTGCTCACAGGGTCACTGAAGTGGGTAAGGAATATTTCAGAGTAATGAGCAAAGCAGCGACGGGGAGAGAAGGGGAATGACTTACCCCGTTACTCAAGAGGCATTGTTCTTTTGCTGATTTTCTTGAGGTGGGTAGTTAAGGCTTCTGAAATAATCTTTAGACCTATACTGACTGAGCCAACAACCGTGTGACAGAAGGTGCCTTGTTGGACTCAGTTTAACCAAAGCTCTGCCTATTCATCTCTCAGGGGTCTTGCTGCTCAGGACAGGTTGGTGATGTGCTAATGTCTACCATGCTCTGTTTTTCTTCTCTTCTCCCAACTCATTAGCTGATATCACAGTGTTCTCAAAGAACAGCAGGCTAGGATCTCCAGCTTAATTTAGGATTCCCTCTGGATGTTCAATTTAGGAGCTTCCAAGCACTTGTTTGTTTGTTTGTTTACCAATTTATTTATTTACTACTTGGCAGGTGTCAGATATGACCATTTTGGGGTTGTCAGAATTATGTCATTGGCAAATGTATGCCACAACATACCTCATAAGGTGTCTGCACTGACAGACTTCTGTGCCTATAGAAGCGATCATTGTGAAATATTTTCAACCTTGATATATGGCCTAACTCCCTAATTTGAAGCACATACCTCATCAATTTTACTTTATAATGCATCTCTGACTTCATCAACACAGAAAAGCACCATTCTTTCTTCAAAGGGTATCTCATAGATTTTTTTACCTGTAGTTTGTACTACTTTTGCAAAGGCTCACAGGTGCCTACAGTTAGAAACAGATCATTTACACCAAAGTGAAGGGAAAAAAGTCAAATTGAAAACAAGAGATAAGGGGTAAATTACATGGTATATTAGATAATTTATGTCTTCAACATAATGCAAATAATTTCTATCAGACACTCTCTGGCCCCATTGGTCTCTTAGTTGTTTAAGAACCACTTCTCTGGTGCTAATCATTCCCTACCCTTAATCTGGATGCAGAGCCTGGGAAGCATTTCTCCTTTCCAAGACCTTAGCTTATCTTTGTTAGTCTAGATATCGCCACGCAATGTGAACAAGGAGGTAAAAACCCATTCTATTTCCTATTTTGTATGTAAAATCTTACCGGAACACATGCTATCCATGTTTCCACATGCTGTCTGCATCTGGTTGCTTTCCAATTCCAACAGAAGAGTCAGCATCAGGCAGTGCATGGGCTTCAAAGGCCAAGACACTTAGAGTCTGGACAAGTACAGGAAAAAAGTCTCATCTTTGTGCCAGAGGAAGATTTGGAAAATATTACCATTAAAATTAGCAAATGAGTGATCAATTTAGCTGTCCAGGGAGAGATAACTCACTGACGTTATTATCTTGTCATCAAGAACTTCTTGCACTTACATTGTTATCAAAGCCACTCTATGCTTCAGTCACTGGAGAAAGGGAAGGGCATGAGATGCAAAACTTGAGCTTTGTTCAAGAGGACAGAGATATTTTCAAGGGAGGAACTAAGCTGTTCTAAGTCTCACAGTAGCAAATGGAGGCATAGACAGACAAGTATGAACGTTGAGGCTCTTGGCATTAAGGTGAAGGGAAAAGGTGAGGTTCAGCATAGCTTGGAGCTTAAAGCATGTGTGTAAGGGAAAACAGGGTGATTCCTTCTTCCTGAATCTGACCTACAGCAGAGGTGTAGAAGGTGAACTTGGCCCTCTTCCTTAGCTCTCCAAAGGGTATAAGATGACCCATTCATTGCTCCTACTGGCAAAAGTGGCCCCAACAGATTCTCAACTAACAAACACAAGGAGCTAACCATGAAGGCAGTGGCTTTAGGTTGCTTTGAAAAATATGCCCAACATCTTGAGAATAGAGGACAAAGAGGATACATTTATAGTTCTTACCTGAGCTGTACTGGTGTAAAATTAAGCCAAGAAGCAAATGAATGTGAAGGTGTGACTGACATTAAAAGGAGTTTTTGTACCTCGTAAACTTCGAAAATTTGGGGTTTGCTCTTTATCTTCTCTAAAGAAGGTGTAAGAGTTCACAGAATCACTTTTATAAAGATCTAGGATTTCAATTGGAGCTCTGCATTTCTGCTCGGAACCTTTTGACTTCCGTACTCAGTTTATTTAAAATGTGTGAAATATGCAGAATCACTTTCCCGATTTAATTAAGGAGGGAGAAAAGTTTCAATTCAGGCAGTATACATTCAATGTCATAGGCATAGTTTTGCTTAACAAAATTCACCATTGAAGTGCATAATTTTTCCCTTAATGTGAAGATCTTTTGAAGTAAAAAACTTCTTTTTTAAGAAGGTGACTATTAAAAAATCATTTTGCCAACTCAATGAATCAGGAGTTGAATAATAACTCGAAGTGAGTATACTGGCACTGGACTTAGTGGGTTTTTTTTTTTTGAGCATCTATCATACATGTTACCTTCATTATTAGTTGCTAAAGGAGGAAATAAACATGTAAAAAGTTAAGTCATGTTTCCAGGATCTTTCTAAGTGTTCAAGAATCAGGCTGATGGACATATATACAAACGTCAACAATTTCTAACTTAGTACCTACTGGCTTCTCAGTAGAAGGTGACAAGAGTGGCGTTTGATTTGAAATTATCAAACAGTAGGTAAAATTGAGTTTGGACCCAAGATCGAGCATGGTAGTTGAAAACACGCATGCGTCAATGGTGACCAACAAGCCTTCATTTCATCCCCCAGTGTAAAAAAGAGTGGATAAAAAAATATTTTTATATTTTTCTAAAAAGCATTTAGTTTCTGAAGATAATTGTGAAGTATGGCAGAGAGCAAAGTGCCAACCATCTTTGTAGTTTCAGAATGTTTTTAGTCCCATGGCAATGCATGGCAAAAGAAGACAGGACAAATGCCCTTTTGTCCTTTCAGTGCATGAAGATAATTCTGTGTGCTTGGGCTTCAGACGGCGGCGCTTTACCGTGGGTTTGCTTTCTTCATGTCTGTGTGCTTTTTCCTGGGGCAGGGTAGGTACACAACAAAAATGATTGAGTGAACCCAGGCAGAAGATTGTGTAAGAACACTACAAAGTCAAGGCTGCAGGATAGCAGACAGCCAATCCCTTGACTGCTGAGGAAAACATTGCTCCTTCCTATAGACTTACCATTTAAACACAGAGATTAAATCAAATAGTACCAGTCCCACTCAAAACATTCAGATTATGGATCCATGAATGTAAACTGTATGTTTTAAAGATTTATTTATTTTTACCTTATGTGACTTGGTGTTTTTACTGCGTGCATGTCTGTGTGAGGGTATCAGATCCCCTGGAACTGGAGTCACAGACAGTGGTGAGCTGCCATGTGGGGGCTAGGAATTGAACCCGGGTCTTCTGGAAGAGCAGCCACTGCTCTTAATTGCTGAGCCATTATGTGTATTAATTAGATGCTTAATAGGGAGGTCTATGTTTTATTTTGTGATGTAATAATTATATTGAATTATAAATTTTCATGACATTCTCCATTCAAATGACAATTGATTTTACAAATCCTGCCCCCTCAAAATGTGACTTCTTTAAATGTGGAAAATTAAAATTAATGAATATATTTGTTTCAAATTTTATTCATTAGAAACATCTCTGCATTAATAAATGTTAAATGTTAGCCTTAACGTTCGAAAAAGTAGGCTGTCTGTATTGCCTAGTGACAGTCATGGCTATGTTTATTTAAGGAAAATGGTGAACTGAAGAGGAAAACTGTAGGATTGCGAAACCATTTGCAAGGGGCAGAAGGGAAAACAGAGCCTGGAGCTTTATCTGCTTAAGGAAAAGAAGAGACGGTGTTCAGTGCTGGTGCTGCCCCACCTACCTATCTCCTGAGGACTGAGTGGGTGGGTGTTTACTGCCATTTGCTCCTGGGATGCTCAAAAGAAGGGAACACCCACGCAGAGCAACTATTGCTAATGAAAGAGGAAAAGACTAGAGAAACTTTTAGATGACTTTGATATTTTTATGACTCCATTTTGGAAAAATGTATTTCTTTATGTTAATGTACAATTTTTCTTTTTACAAACATGTAAGGGAAAAATGTCAGTATCTTTGGAGGCAAGATGTATTTGGGTAAAGTAAATGGTAAAACAGAGTCAATGAGTCAAAATATTTTTGTAATTTTTACCTATTTATGATTCAGAGGATGCCTCTTTTTGGAAGAGATAGATGAGTTTCTCAGTAGAGATTCCAAATGTATCAAAATCAAGGATTGCTAGTTCACGAAAAGTGTACCAAACAGGTTGCATCCCTGCCCATTGGATGCAGCGAACATCTCAGGCCACAGACGTTCTGCTGAAATATTTCAATCCAAGGACCTGCCTTTCTACCTGAGTGTTGGTTTATTAAAGTGAGGATATCCATTCGGCACATTCCATTGAGTTACAAAAATAACACTTGTCCCAATTAAGCCCACAGCACCCTCAAAAACTACACTTCAATGCTTTATGTTTCCCATGGAGTTTTCTGGATATTTTCTCTCCTCGAATGAAGTGTTATGTGAACCAAACGAGAAAGCGCCCCAGAGCGTCTCCCACAGACATTAACCAGTGGAAGCAGCTATCTGACCATTTTGAAGACACGCACATAATGAAAGATGTTACTTAAAATGTATGTGCATTTGGGATTTGCAAAGAAAAGTAATATGTAGCAATGGTATCTTTGATCATGGAAAGAACTCAGACATATGGGCACTATGTCCGAGGTGGTTGTAATCAGCCATTTTCTATTCCCAGTGCACAAATCATTTCATGCCTTCTACAACTCAAGCCCTGTTGTTGGGCTTCAAAAGCAATTTCAGCAGCAAAATAAGGTGCTTTTCTTCAATTTTCAAGCCATTTGTACGAGGTTAGTATTGTTTACCCACCTGGTACACTGATATTTACATACCCCTTTAAAGAAAATTGGTAGGTATGATTTATGGAGTACTGTAAGAGCACAATTTTCCATGTAGTGCACCTAATCTGAAAGGGCACTTGCAAAGGTCACCCTGGCCATACAAATACCAAGTCTTCTCTTTGGAATAAGTTAGGATATTCATTTTTCTTGGAAAATGTCAGCAGTACCCTACTCCAGGGGTTAGTTTATGCAGATAAATGCGTAAGCCTTTAATCTTAGAGCAGAAATACTCTACACAAATGTAAAAGCACTCCATCGATCACTGTTAAGACCTGTAATTTGTTTTTATTTAAATCTCGAGCCAGGGTGGAGTGGGCAACAGTACCGCTAACGTGGTGGCTCACGTATAAGCTGAGATCAAGGCACATAAACACATTTAGACTCTCAACCCAGGTGGCTGGCCTGTGGGGCAGCTGGAACACTCAGGACTGCTCTCCTGCTCTTCATGCCGTTTCTGCGCTTGCTCCTTTTGCAGCTAGAGGCTTCCTGCCTAGCCTGGTGCATGGGAAATTGCCCAGTAAGATTCCTTTCCCACAGGCATTTTCTCTGGCCATGAAAACACACTCGTCAAAATCCCACTGAATAAAACATTATTACTTATCATTAACTTAAGGGGTCCCATCAAAGAGGAAGATCTAAGAAATATGTCCGTTGTGGATGTATTTATTTTCTCCATGGATGAGGACGATATCTGCCTTTTCCATAATGAAGCATCTGCAATCTTAAGACAGCCAGTTTTAACTGACAGGAGCAATGGCTTATGGCCACTTGTGTGTAATACACAGTGGCACTTTATGCGCATTTGCCTTTTTCATGCTCCATAAAAGTCACGTGTGAAACTCAAAATTCACCCCAAATTATGATTATCTGAAAACCATACAGGGATACCAAACTCGGCAGACATTTATGAAGGGCAAAACATAGTCATAAAATATCTGTCATTATTTCTACAATGTGAGTAAAGAAAGGACTGCAAAGAGGCATTACTGTCTGTTTCCTCAGATGAAGTGCTACAAGTAAAAATGATGTT
The DNA here is from genome assembly GCF_011064425.1 of Rattus rattus. Lineage (NCBI taxonomy): Eukaryota > Metazoa > Chordata > Mammalia > Rodentia > Muridae > Rattus > Rattus rattus. Next base: position 130,403,151 of record NC_046155.1, read on the forward strand.
TACGGGAGATGCCATGATAGAAGTATATGATCTCTTGAGTTTGGCCAAAAACTTCACATTATGTGTGCTGTCGTAATATTATCAAAGTGAAAACTGTTATAACAAGACATACAATAGATCTCCCTTTGAAGTATGTGTGTTAGTGTATGTGATAGCAACATAGGACACAGTAAAATACTTGAAGTGGGCATGTGTGTGTGTGTGTGTGCACATGTGTGTGTGTGTGTGTGTGTGTGTTCCCTCACTTTGGTTTTAAAGATTTAAATGAGACCAGCTAATTGTTCATATATGTAGTATTAATTCTCTCAATCTGCCTTAAATATTTAACTTTAAGTACCATTATGTTAAGTACCACTACTATGTTTAGTAACCTAAGAACATTACCAAGTGTCCATAGCAAAGACTCACTCATTCCCAGATGACAGGACAAATCAACGTTTTCTAGCTCACTGTGCCAGTTGTTTGCTGCGGCCATTGCTCTGAACCCAGAGAACACAATGCATTTTAGAACTTGCCTCCTCCTCCAGTGTGAGCCTCAACACCTTATAAGCCACTTGAACTTACACCCACACCTTCTTTACCTTCCATTTCTACATTTGCTCCTCATTACATCTTCAATTACCTGTGACTGCAGCCCTTCTGATGCTCAGGCCAAGTGTCTGAGAGTCTTTCTCAATTTCACTTTTAGTTAGAAAGACAAGTCTCTCGTTATTACTGAGTGTGTGTGTGTGTGTGTGTGTGTAGTGTGTGTGTTAGTGTGTGTGTGTTGTGTTGTGTGTATATGTGTGTGTGTATGTGTGTGTGTGTATGTGTGTGTGTGTATGTGTGTGTGTTAGTGTGTGTGTATATATGTGTGTGTGTTAGTGTGTGTGTGTTAGTGTATGTGTGTGTGTATATGTGTGTGTATGTGTGTATGTGTGTATGTGTATATGTGTGTATGTGTGTGTGTATGTGTGTGTATGTGTGTGTGTATGTGTGTGTGTTGTGTATGTGTGTGTGTATGTGTTAGTGTGTGTGTTAGTGTGTGTGTGTATATGTGTGTGTGTGTGTGTGTGTGTGTGTGTGTGTGTATGTGTGTGTGTTAGTGTATGTGTGTGTGTATATGTGTATGTGTGTGTGTGTGTGTGTGTGTGTCTGTGTGTCTGTGTGTCTGTGTGTCTGTGTGTCTGTGTTGGGGGGTTGTTATGCCATAGTAGACACGTGGAGGTCGAAGGACAACCCTGTACAGTAGTGGGTCCTCTCTAGGACATGAGCATTCAGGTTTGTGTTACGGGGTGGCACACTCTTGCATGTGCTGAGCCATTTCATTGGCAGTCAGATCCCATGTAGGTTGTGAGCCCTCAGGTTTGCGAGCACCCGTATTTGTTGAGCCATCTCATTGGACGTCGGTTTCCTTTCTGACTCCCGTGCTCTGTGCCCCACGGCTCTGTAAATTAGCTGTTTTGGAATTCATGTTGACTCCTTTTAACTGTCATTGTGGTGGTCAGCGTGATGCAAGCTCCTCCCTCTGTGACTGCGAAAATTTCTAGTTTCTTTGTGTTATGACTGTGGGATTATCTTTCCATACTTACAAAATCAATGTGATTGCTTCACCATTTGGCTTAAAAATGCTTCAGTGACTTCCACATTTTCTGTGAGGCCCAACATTTGAGACTTCTTTGCTCTCTCCTCATCACGCCCCACCTCACGTAAGCCTCAGCGTCTTTCTCTTGTCCCCTTGATCGCTCTTCTTCAGTCACTTCATCTCCTAGAGTGCCTCAGGACTCAGACTGCCTGTTGCTTTGCCCAGATGGACTCCTCACATCTTTGATGGCTCTGCTCACACAGCCCCCTCTCCATGTCCATCTCACGCCCTTTGGCCTTCATACCATGTTGGTTTCCTATCACTCTTCTCTGGTGCTTTTATTCCCACGGCACTCCCCCACCATCTGACATAGCACGTGTTTGACTTATTGTATTGTTTACTGCCTGGCTTCCCCAGTGTAAGACAGAAATCCCTGAGAGCCAGGGTGGCTGCCGATTTTGTTTACTGGTTCATCCTTCTTGACTAGAAAAAATGTTTAGCATGGGTAGATCTTCAAATTGACAAATGCTTTTAGCTATTTTTTGATATGCCAGTAATCCTATAGTTGTATTCTTATACTTAGAAAGTTTGTCCCAGAATGTATATGGTTTAGGCCTCATACAATTGCTTCTACAAATTAGTATTTTTTTTCAATGGAACTTAAAAATCAAGAGGGAAATTGGAGAATGGAGGTAACCTGCTCTCTGGTCAGATTGAGTTTGGTCAGTCATGATGGATTGAATTAAGGTCTTGACCTTGAGTGCGAAAGGACCATGAGGAAGGAAGGTTTGGGTTCAAATTCCATCACTACTACTTACATGTTGTGTAGTCTTCAATCTGCTGTGGGTTGTATGACCTTCCTTCTCATTGGTAACATGGAGCTGTGCAATGATGGCCACTCCCCGATTTGTAGTGTAGATGACATCCAATGTCAGATTCTGCATCTACTGCAGTTACCACTGAAGTCATATGGAGACCACATGGTTTCTTGCGTGCCACACGTGATTTGGGAAAAGGTAGACTCCCGAGCTACGGGGTGCAAACCCATAATGTCTGCAGATGCATCTGAATCCCATAGCCTGACTCTAAACATGGCCTACACCCAGAGTCATCATCATTTAGGGTGATAGTAAAGTGCAGACATCACATGTGTATTCTTTAAAATGCTGAGACCCAAATGGAAAAGGAAGTAGAGATTTTATTGGCCTGTTTCAGTTTGAGGGAGTGCCCTTCATGGTTCCATGGTGAATATCTCTCACTGTTTATGTACACCCTCCATGCTGGGAGTGGTTTGTGCATTATATGTGGTTACAAATCACAGAAGGAATGATATTTCGGACATTTAAAATTAGATAAAATAGAAATTCCAATCCACTGACAAGCTTCTGCTAGACTCTAGCCATTTTGAGCAGCTCACATTTATTCTATGGCTCCATTTGTGCTACAGTGTTAGAACTGGACAGTTAAGGCAGAGAAGGCCTAGTTCACAAAGAGCAAAACAAACAAATAAACAAACAAACAAACAAACAAATAGATCTTGCCCTGTAGAAGAAAATGTTGGTTGACCTTTGATCTATAACAAGTACTTCAACTTACCAATTCAACAAGTGATTTTGTTCTGATTGTATGGGTAGAAAAGGAACTGACATG